>NC_072819.1:16635000-16835000 GCF_027744805.1 Dunckerocampus dactyliophorus | reverse complement strand
CCGATAATCAGCCAATGAGATGAGAGCGGAGGCGGTGCCCCGAAAATCAGCCAATGAGAGCGTGATGCGTCAGAAGGCGTCACCAAGTGTTAGTCTGAACTTGCACCGACTTGAGGCATTAATAAAGTTGATTGAAAAAAAAAAAGACTTGCACTGACACTTTATGTTATATGGAATTTCTTCTGTAATACGATGCAAAAACTTTACATAAATTCTTTATTTTCAGTGGAATTTATGTAAAAGGAGGTTTATGTTATGCAAGCTACTACTGTACTGTGATGCATTTACACAGCGTTCCAGTATATAGCAATGGTCCCCAACCTTCTTTGACCCTCGGACCGGCTTGTGTTCCCACAAATCTCCTGCGGACCGGGCGGGGGGGGGTTGTACGTTATAGCGACCTAATTTATCTTATTTACTATGGTATTGTGTAAAACTAAGACATGAATAACATCAAATTAAAAGCACAAAATGAATGCCGACCCACCATCCACCAGTTCAAGTTCCAGCCAAGTTTTTCCAGAGAGATTATTACATGGCTGTTTGACGTGTGTGGTAAAAGGCAGTGTGCTAGCATGAATTAACTTGAGACAAATGTGCACATTAGCACTCAATAAGTCATCAAAACTTACCTTTATGCATTCCCACATAGTATCAGCATTTGACAACAAATATGAGGTGAAAGAAAAATGGTAAAAATACAGTAGTAGTCTATCTGTGCGGCATGAGATAAAGTTAGCACACCCACAATGGACATGCGTCAAGTGAGACGGATGTAACAGAGAGAATCCGGCCACTTTTCAAAATAAAACATAAAAAAAAAATGAAATAATGGAAATTATTTTTTCTTTCTGTGCGGCCCGGTACCAAATGACCCACGGCCTGGGGGTCGGGGACCACTGGTATATAGTCTTCATTTCAAGTTGTATATTGTGTAAAGACAGATGATTTATGTCAAGTGTGTTTGAGATCACATGCCATTTTTCCTGCCTCCTCCAGTGTCCCGTGCCCTGGGCATCCCGTGCAGGGTTGTCACTAACTTTGGCTCAGCTCACGACAGTAACGCCAATCTGACCATAGAAAACCATTATGATGAGGACGGCAAAAGAATTTCAGATGGAGATTCAGTTTGGTGAGTCTTGTTGTGTCACGACAAGTCAACTGTAGTGGTTGTGTATGCCCAAAATCTTATATTAAAATGGATTATTATCACAGTGTTTATAATTTGACTTGTCAGGAACTTTCATGTTTGGGTGGACAGCTGGATGACTCGTCCAGACTTGGGAGAGGAGTTTGATGGCTGGCAAGCCAGCGACCCCACTCCACAGGAGAAAAGTGATGGTCAGTTTTCTTATACACTCTCAGGACACATTAGGTGTACCTAATAAGAACCAATTCAAGCTGTATCAAATATTCTTCTTTTTTAAATAATAAAATGCTTTACATTGTATTCATTTTATTTGATTTATTTTTATTCATTAGAAAATACTTCCATTTTATTGTCATTTTTTAAAATTTGACATATATTTTATTTTTATCTGAAAAAATGTTGACATACAGTAGATTTAAAATATTTGGACATCATTTGATGAGGACAATCTAAAATAAATATTTTTGTTAATTATACTACATTAGTTTGGATTTGGATTGAATTAGTTTGGCTGCACGGTGGTCTAGTGGTTAGCATGTTGGCCACACAGTCACAGTCTGGAGATCGGGAAGATCTGGGTCCGATTCTCGGTTGGGCATTTCTGTGTGGAGTTTGCATGTTCTCCCCGTGTGTGCGTGGGTTTTCTCTGGGTACTCTGATTTCCTCCCACATTCCAAAAACATGCATGTTAGGTTAATTGGTGACTAGGTATGAATGTGAGTGTGAATGGTTGTTTGTCTATATGTGCCCTGCCATTGGCTGGTGACCAGTCCAGGGTGTACCCCACCGGTCGCCTGAAGTCAGCTGGGATAGGCTCCAGCATGCCCCCGCGACCATAAGGAGGAGATGGATGGTTTGGATTATATTATTTATGTATTAATCACTGTATAATAGGTGTAATAAAAATATATACTGTATTCAGTTTAAAACATTGTTTTGTTAATAATGAGCTTATTTATGTATTCATTTCTGTACATGTTTGTAGGCGTTTACTGTTGTGGCCCAGCTTCACTGAGGGCCATCAAGGAAGGAGAGCTCACCAAAAAGTATGACGCTCCTTTTATTTTTGCTGAGGTGAGTGGTGAGGCTTGATGATGGTCATAATTTACGATTGGTATTGTAATTAGCAGAGCACAGACCTCCACTGAGTCCAGATAAATGAATAAATGCTAAAAGATGCAAAGGTGTATTTTTCAGTACGGACCATTTTCCACACAGCACACATAAAGTGAGCGACAGGATGTGTAACTGCCTTGCAATATAGTCTACTCTTTAAATTTAGTGCAGCCCAGCCTGTGGCTAGAAGCCAGAGCAGTGGTATTTGAATTACTGGGAGTAGATTACCAGAGGTATTTGAACAACATATTGTCAGTATACAGTATACTGTATATTATTTGTAACCTACTGTATGTGTGCTATTTTAGGTGAACGCAGACGTGGTGGACTTGGTGCGTCTGTCTAATGGAAAGTTTGTCAAATTCGGCGGTTCCACTAAATCTGTCGGACGCTTCATCAGCACCAAGAGTGTTGGCTCTGACGAGAGACATGACATCACGCACCAGTACAAGCATACTGAGGGTAAACACATCTTACAAACACCTTTGCTCTGAGGGCATCCATGAGCCTCTCCAAAGTTCCGCTTCTTGTTGATGGGGTTTAGGTTCCGAGGAGGAGCGTCGGGTGTATGAGAAGGCTCAGCACCAGAACAAACTACAACAGCGAGGAGAGGAACCAGGTCTCCATCTCAAGGTATTGTACACCTTCATACATACACACTTCCTGTATACTGTATGTCTGTATGTTCATTCGCGCAGTAGTCCAGGGGTTTTCAAAGTCTAACATTGTGGGTCTCCTCCAAGATGTTGTAATATTTCATTTAATATTCTCAGAAAATTTCTGAAAAAAAACATCCCCAAAAAAAGAGAAAATGTCCACAAGCACTGTGATGTGTTTTTTTTTCCCTTCATTCATGTCATCTTATTAAAATATTTTTACTAAAATCTAAAAAAAAATTATCTAAAAATATATATTTACTGGTTCATTTTATCTGAAAACATTTAACCAAAACATACAAAACAAAACCCAAAATCATTTGACAAAATGCTGAATCTTCCTTGATCCTGTTACGTGTGGCCAAAGCCTGTATACAGGCTTTTGGATCCCAAGATGCAGAGGCGAGTAAAAAAGGTTTATTACAAAAAGTGTCCACAATGTTAGAAAAAGACAAATGTAAGAAACAACAAAGTACAACACAAATACACCGGACCTAGTCACGGGGAAAAATAAAAAAAGAACTAAAAATGCTGCAGCACACGGATACACACACAAAATAGCAGAAAAAATCTTAAGAAAAGGCGCTGCTGAAAACCTATCAGGAAAATTTATACTTAAAAAAATAAAAAAAAGAGAGAACCAAGCAGGCTAACAATGATGACTAACACAAAAAACGCTGCTGAGAACCAAGCAGGAACACAATAGCAGCAACGTTAGTGAAAGCTGCTGCTGGAAGTAGACAAGCAGGGAATCAAATCAATCAAGCACTCACAATACAGGCAGGTAAGACCAGAAAGTAGCCAACAATGAGCAAACATGAGATTGGGAGGAGCAGGGAACAATCTGGCGATGAGTGAACCAAACAGCACAGCTTAAAAAAGGCCAGGTGAGTAATTGCCTGCGGCTCAGCAGTGTGCTACACAACGCAGCAGATAGGCGGCAGCAAAGCATCAACACAGATCATCACCGATCTATGACATGTAATTTATTCACAACCTAGATAATAGTTATTCTGCAGTATAGATGCTATTCAGTTATTTTTCTCTGAAAATGTTCCAAAAGATTGCAAATGTACACAGAAGTAAAAATAGTTTTTTTTGAATCTCGTATCCACACCAACATTTCATGTTGATGCATGCCATTTTTCACTTTCTAATTATTAGGCTAAATGAATAATTCTATAATGTATTACACTTTATGGGAAAAATATTTATTCACAGGTATATTTTATTTCCTGAAAAATTCAGATATTTTTTTTTTGCAAATGTTGAAAGGACTTTGCATGTTCTTCCCGTGCATGCGTGGGTTTTCTCCGGGTACTCCGGTTTCCTCCCACATTCCAAAAACATGCATGTTAGGTTAATTGGAGACTCTAAATTGTCCATAGGTATGAATGTGAGTGTGAATGGTTGTTTGTCTATATGTGCCCTGCGATTGGCTGGCGACCAGTCCAGGGTGTACCCCGCCTGTCGCCCGAAGTCAGCTGGGATAGGCTCCAGCATACCCCCGTGAACCTAATGAGGAGAAGCCGCGTAGAAAATGGATGGATGGATGAAAGACATCTTGGATCCACCCACCAAAATGTCTCAATCCACTTTACTCATTGTCATGTCCTACTTCCTGAAGATCAGGCTGGCCGAGAATATGATCGTGGGCTCAGACTTTGAAGTGTGCGCCGTGCTCACCAACAACTACGCGGCGACAAAGACATGCACCCTGCTGTTCTTCGCAAGGGCTGTGGGCTACAATGGCAAACAAGGAGAGAGCTGCGGATTTACCTCCGACAAAGTGCAGGTGCCCTCTGGAGAAGGTGACGACCAAACACGACACACAAACTGTTAGCAATGACTGTTAATATGTTATCCGGGCAAAATGCAGTGCACCACTAGACTGTAACCAGCAGAGGCACTGTTGGTTCCAGCTTGCCTTGTTTACTGTTATAAATATCTTATTGTGTTTTCAGAGAGACGGCTACACCTCAAACTGGAGTATGACAATTACGGATCGGTGATTACATCTGATCGACTCATTCAGCTGTCTGCCATCACCATTGACAAGCAAACCATTGATTACCATAAGGCAGAGAAGACCATAGTGCTGGATGAGCCCTCTATAGAAATCAAGGTATTGCTTTACATATACAGTTGATGAACATTCCATACATCTCTAAGTTTGTATGTTAGAGAGGGAGAGCTAATCTAACCTAATATTTTGTTACCTTTACTATGGCATAATTTTGGTGATGTATAGTATATTACACCTGTTCTTAACTAAATGTCGTCTGTGCAGCTGCTGGGAGAAGCTAGGGTGAAGCGGCCGCTGTCAGCACAGTTGACCTTGTTGAACCCGTTACCAGAGACCCTCCGGGACTGCAGCTTCACCATCGGGGGTCCTGGTCTCATTGACGGAAAGCCCATGACACTCAAGTACAGTATAGCAAAATTGAGATCCCCCAAAATGCCACTGTTATTGTACTCATTAAAATATCTTTTTAATATTATTTTCAAACAGCTATGAAAAGCAGAGGAAGCATGATGGAATTTTATTTCGACCAGAAAATACATATTTTTTTGCTGTTGTTGTTGCCAGTAGTAACACTTCAAGTCCCAAAATGCATTGCGACAGCTAGTTAGTTGTCACATGACTCTCCCTCGCTCCTTCTTCACAGTCAAGAAACTCGTTAGCCCTCAAGTGGATTAGTTATTTAATTTAAAGTGCTATTTCAGTGACATGAATCAGCTTTGTATTGTACTGCTTATAAACATAAAGTTATCGTGTTTATTGGGCTTCTAAATTTTGTCACTACCAACTACCAGCTTACACGGCTAGTAGAAAGGCTAGTCTTCTTTAGTATGGTGGCTAGTGATGTGCGGATCGATACTGAAATATCAATACTACCAGCTTTTCATGCGCTAAAATCGATTCTATACGTAAGTCATTTGAGGTAATGTTTGTGAAACGTTTGTCTGTTGAAAGGATGACTGATCGTAAACAGAGCATGTGTGAATTGTGAATATAATTGGTAGTTCTTAATAATTAATCATCTGTTTTAGTGGTTTTATTATTTTACTTATTTTATTTTTTAATGTTAAAAGTACCATTTTCACATATTTTATATGATTCTGTCCTCTGTTTTTTCTGTTGTTGTATATTAGCTTGCCTGTATTGTAAATCACTCCGCTACCTCAATATGCTTCAGGGTTTAAAATAAATAAATAAATTACTTTAATTCATAACAAATTAGTGTTTAATTTAAATAATTGTATTTAAATTTGTAATTTATTTAAATTAATACTTTATTTAATTAATACATTAATTAAATGTCTTGTATTCTTTATGCTATGATATGAAATACACTACTTTTAAAATTTACCAGACACATTAAGTGAATTACCAGTATTGGTTTCGGATTGGTATCGCTGATACCAGCCTGAATTTTACTCGGTATCGGATCCGAAACTAAGTCAGTCATATCGCACATCACTAATGGCGGCCTTTGAGCGCCAAAAACAGCAAATTGCACTCCTGTCTTCTTTTTCTTCTTGTTTTTTAATCTTTTTTTAATGTTTTATTAACTTATGGTGTGCATTAACACCACCTTCTGGTAAGGAGTGTGGATCGAGATGCTAAAAAAATGAAAATTTATAATAATAATAAGAATTGTAGGGAAAAAAACTAAATCATTTTTCCTAAACATGTTTTCCTTAAAGGAAAACTGCACTTTTTTTTAAAAAATGTTGCCCGTTATCCACCATCCTTATGTGAAACATGACTACACGTGTCTTTCCCTTTTCTGTGCGTTCTAAAGAGAGAAAATGAGTTAGCAAGTGGAAGCCAACACTCGCCTTATTTCTAAGATAGAGCCAAGCCACCCTACGGAGAAAACTCATTTTGGCCTCTTGTACCCGTGATCTTGTCCTTTCGGTCACTACCCAAAGCTCATGACCATAGGTGAGGGTAGGAACGTAGATCGACCGGTAAATTGAGAGCTTTGCCTTTCGGCTTAGCTCTCCCTTTACCACAACAGACTGTTGTAGAGTCCGTATCACTGCAGATGCCGCACCAATTCGCTTGTCAATCTCGCGTTCCATCCTTCCCTCACTCGTGAACAAGACCCCGAGGTACTTAAACTCCTCAACCCGGAGATGGCACGCCACCCTTTTCCGGGCGAGAACCGTGGACTCGGACTTGGAGGTGCTGATTCTCATCCCGGACGCTTCACACTCGGCTGCGAAACGATCCAGCGAAAGTTGAAGTTCACGGCTCAATGAAGCCAGCAGGACCACATCATCTGCAAAAAGCAGAGACTCAATCCTGCAGCCACCAAACCGGAACCCTTCAACGCCCTGGCTGCGCCAAGAAAGTCTGTCCATAAAAATAATGAACAGAATTGATGACAAAGGGCAGCCCTGGCGGAGTCCAACCTTCACTGGAAACAACTTCTTGCCGGCAATGCAAACAAAACTCTGACACCGGACCAGCCTGAATTAGCTGGTCCGATACCCCATATTCCCGGAGTACTTCCCACAGAATTCCTCGAGGAACATGGTCGAATGCCTTCTCCAAGTCCACCAAACACATGTAGACTGGTTGGGCAAACTCCCATGCATCCTCAAGGACCCTGCTGAGAAGGTAGAGCTGGTCCACAGTTTCACGACCAGGACGAAAACCACACTGCTCCTCCTGAATCCGAGATTCAACTATCCGGCGGGTCCTCCTCTCCAGAACCCCTGAATAGACCTTACCAGGGAGGCTGAGGTGTGTGATTCCACGATAGTTGGAACACACCCTCCGGTCCCCCTTCTTAAAAAGGGGGACCACCACCCCTGTCTTCCAATCCAGAGGTACTGCCCCCAATGTCCACGCGATGCTGCAGAGTTGTGTCAACCAAGACACGCCTACAGCACCCATGGCCTTAAGGAACTCCGGGCGGATCTCATCCACCCCCCCGGGCCCTGCCAACGAGGAGTTTTTTGACAACCTCAGCAACATCAGCCCCAGACATAGGAGAGCCCACCGTGGAGTCCCCAAGCTTTGCTTCCTCATAGGAAGACATGTCGGTGGGACTGAGGAGGTCTTGGAAGTATTCTTTCCACCCATCCACAACATCCCGAGTCAAGGTCAGCAGCACACCATTCCGACCATACACGGTGTTGACTGTGCACTGCTTCCCCCTCTTGAGACGCCGAATGGTGGTCCAGAATCTCTTCGAAGCCATCCGGAAGTCATTCTCCATGGCTTCTCCGAACTCCTCCCATGCCCGAGTTTTTGCCTCAGCGACTGCCAGAGCCACAGACCGCTTGGCCTGCCGATACCTGTCAGCTGCTTCCGGGGTCCCTTGAGCCAAAAAGGCCCAATAGGACTCCTTCTTCATCTTGACTGCATCCTTCCCCACTGGTGTCCACCAACGGTTTCTGGGATTACCGCCACGACAGGCACTGACCACCTTACGGCCACAGCTCCGATCAGCTGCCTCAACAGTGGAGGCACGGAACATGGCCCATTCAGACTCGATATCGGCCACCTCCCTCGGAACATGGTCGAAGCTCTCCCAGAGGTGGGAGTTGAAACTCCTTCTGACAGGGGACTCTGCCAGTCGTTCCCAGCAAATACGTTTGGGCCTGCCAGGTCTGACCAGCATCCTTCCCCACCATCGGAGCCAACTTACCACCAGGTGGTGATCTGTTGACAGCTCTGCCCCTCTCTTCACCCGAGTGTCCAAAACATATGGCCGCAAGTCCGATGATACAACCACAAAGTCCATCATGGAAGTGCGGCCTAGGGTGTCCTGGTGCCAAGTGCACATGTGGACACCCTTATGCTTGAACATAGTGTTTGTTATCGACAATCTGTGATGAGCACAGAAGTCCAATAACAAAGCACCGCTTGGGTTCAGATGAGGGGGGGCCGTTCCTCCCAATCACGCCTCTCCAGGTCTCACTGTCGCTGCCAACGTGAGCGTTGATGTCCCCCAGCAGAACAAAGGAATTTCCTGAGAGAGCACTCTCCAGTACTTCCTCTAGAGACTCCAAAAAGGGTGGGTATTCTGAACTGTTTGGCGCATAAGCACAAACAGTCAGGACCCGTCCCCCCACTTGAAGGCGGAGGGAAACTACTCTCTCGTTCACTGGGTTAAACTCCAACATACAGGCCACAAGCCGGGGCGCAACAAGAATTGCCACCCCTGCCCATTTGTCCCCGCCAGAGTGGAACAAAGTCCATCCCGTCTCGAGAGGACTGGTTCCAGAGCCCTTGCTGTGCGTTGAGGTGAGTCCGACTATATCTAGCCGGAACTTCTCAATCTCGTGCACCAACTCAGGCGCTTTCTCTACCAGAGAGGTGATATTCCAGGTCCCAAGAGCTAGTTTCTGTAGCTGAGGACCGGACCGCCAAAGTCCCCGCCTTCAGCTGCCACCCAGCTCACTCTGCACCCGAGCCCTTTGTCCTCCAATGAGCTCACCACTCATGGGAGGGGGGACCATTATTCTATTTACTACAATGAATTAATAGATGCTCTATGTTTTCTATTTCATTACAATGGTCACATAAGCCTGTACAATGTTTTCCTATCAGTTTTGTCAAACTATGTAGATATGTACAGTATGCCCAAACCTCATTCTTGTAATAATATCTTCCTCTTTCTTGTTTCTGCTAGTTTCCCTTCTTATCCTACATATCTCTGGACTTTATAATATTGTCTACCATTTGGTTCTCTGTTCCACTTATCTTGCCAGTTTTTCCTGATTTCATTCTTGACTATACTTTTAAACTCTTCGTTGCTATAACTTATTTCCATATTTATTTCTGCTTTGCATGTTGCATACTTTGCATATCTATCTGCTAATTTGTTTCCTAGAAGGCTTATGTGAGCCGGCACCCAAATACACTGTAAATTTAACAATAATTCCTATCTTCTTTAATCAACATATTGACTAAACTAATATTAGATCCTGTCTTGGTTCTGAAAATACATTTTTAAACTCCTTTATTTGGCATACTTTCTTCAATCCAGTTCATTGCTGGATAAATTGTGATTATTCCCCTGTAAAAGCAGATCATCAGTAATTATTTTATTCATGGCAACCTTGAGTTGTGGAATAACTGCTGCAGCTCCAACTTTATGATTTCCCGTTTTAGATGCATCTGGAAATATTGCTAAATAACCGGCATATTTTTCCTCAATAATTCTTTGTAATTGATTACTACTTAACTTGTTATTTTTCATGAGTTGAATATCAACCTCAGAGTTTTCAACATGGAATGGTTAGAATTGGAACTCTTGGGCTAATTGTATTTTTTTTCAATATGAACTTCCTCGACTATATCCCCTATTGTGCATCCGAAATTCTTAATCGTATTCCTTTCTTTTTCTTTACAATTTAACAACACTTTCTGGGTTGGATGTGCTTTCGTATACCCTTTCAAGTTTGCCCAGAATACCGCTGCCAACTGTGCTCTCTTCATTTGCAATGAAATTTCATTCATTTCCACAAAGCAGCGACTGGGGTTGTCTTTGTGGCTCCATAACACAGTCTTAAACACAGTCTTACAATCAGACTGATTGTGGCTGACTATACAGCCATAATAGATAACAGACCTAATTAATCCAATACAGATTTCTGTCATTGTACTGGCCCCCAAGTGCCCCCCCCCCCCCCCCCACACACACACACTCTCTACCCCTCAAAGCCTTCATAATATTCAGTACTTTTTACTTTTTTTTTTTTTTTTTGCAGTTTTACTAACATGCATTGACCAGTTAACACATTTATCAAACCATATACCTAAAAACGATCTACCTCATCTATATTTTCAACATTACAGTTTAATCTGAAGTTTTTCTTGAATTTTCCTTCTAGAGACGTTCATGACTTTAGTTTTTCCACCAGAAAATCGTATACCCCACTCCCTTGCCCATTCTTGTATTTTAATGACAGCTTCTTGCATTTTCATTTCTACATACATTATATTCATCGCTTTCTTGTCTTATCTAGTGGTTCTAAAGTGAACCGTTATCATTGTAATTGTTCAAAAATGTGTTTAGATTTTACACCAAAAAAAAAAATCACACAACTACATTAACACAAATAGTCACAGATTTGTACTCATTAAGAAAAAGTCCACATAGGTAATGAATTGTACTTGTTATGGTGGTTGTCCTTTGCAGGATAGGACGAGTGGGCCCCAAACAAGAGGCCAGGACCACCGCTGTGTTGACACCCACCACTGCTGGTTCCTGCGTGCTGCTGGTCAACTTTGACAGCGACAAACTGAGGAGCATCAAGAGCTCCATCAATGTTCTGGTGAAGGAAGGAGATTCTCCAGACATGTAACACTCCAACCTGATGACACTTTTGAATGTAATACAAGGCAATTGGTTTATTTACTTTCACCTTCACCTTCACAAGTGAAATGCAAGATCATCATCTTTGCTGGTTCTGTAAGCAATCATAATGAATGAATGAAACAATAATTTGTGAAAGTGTAATTTTGTCTACCTAATCTCTACATGGAATTTATTCACCAAACTGCCCATCTGTCCAATTAAAAGCCTAAACAAAAAAAAGTTGTAGTATGCTTAAAAACAAGAAAGCACTGTAAGTAAACATGGTGAATAGCACAACAGAGCTGGAATGATTTGTAAAATATTGTACTCAAGTAAAAGTGCACTTAAGGTACAGGTCTAAAAATGTACGGTACTTAAAAGACAAGGTCCCAGTCCTAATCCCAACCCTAAAGCCAAAAATCTCTCTCTACCTCCACCCTTACCCTAACACTAACCCCATCCCTAACCCCATGTTTAACACAAAACCCCAACCTCAAACTCAACCACAACCAGTGTTGGGGCTGAATTTGGGTTCAATTTAGGTTTAGGTTTACGGCCACAGTGTCACGGCTGGGACCAACCCTGACCTTAGCCCAGGGGACACCAACATGGTGCCTGCAAGCACCTGGTAACCCCCCCACAACCACATGTGGTGCCTGAAAGCCTGGTTTTCATTCAGGTTTCCAGTTAATAATATGAGATAAACAAGAAAGAAATGTATTCTGAAATACAGCGTATATACATAATGTATATCATTAAAAAAAATGGGAATTGTGGAAACCAACATTTTGTGAATGTTCCTGCAAAACAAGCTTTTTCACTTTGTTTGTCTTGAAATAACCTATTAAAATAAATGTTACAAAAATGAGTAGCTGCCATTTTCATTTAGTAAAAGTCTTTTTCTGAAAGTACTCACAAAAAAGGGTTGAAGACCTTAGCTCTAACCCTAGCGTGAACCCAAATTTAACCTCCACCTTTATCAATTAAGGTACAGAAATAAATAAATAATTTACCATGTTGTCCTTGTGTCCATCGTTCATTACTGTTTACATTTGCTTTTTTCGTTGACTTTTTATTTACATTTTTTTCTACTCAATAATGGATCAGCTGTAGATAAATAGATGCTTTATTGCCAAGAGAAATTCACGAGATATACGATGTACCTAAGTACCTATAATACTTTCAAAAAACATTACGGTACAGTACGTGTCATGTTGGTGGGTGGGTGTCTTCGTGGGGTGTGTCACGCCGTGGGGGAAGCCGTCACAGTGACGTCATTGTGGGCAGAGAGGAGGCTGTGGAGGAGCCAACAGAGCAGCAGCGTGTCTATCTCCACCAACATGAAACATGGATGAGGAGGTGGCGGAAAGTTGGGAAGAAGCTGTTGATAACGGGGTAAAACTACTAAAAACACAACATCAATTTGAACACCATTCTCTTAGTCACTTTAGTAAGTTCCAAAAAGATTCATATTCTTAGTGTTCCAAGTCCGGTGGGCCAGCAATGTGGCTCTTGCTAATGCTTTGGCTAATGGGGAAAGTTAGCGAGCTACTAGTAAGTTAGCTCTCGGAATGAACTTGATGACAAGCTACGAATAAGCCTTTTGTACCTCGCCACACCTGGTTCAGTTAACCTATCAGCAAGCGGTAACCTTAACAGCATTTGTGACATGACGCTAACCCGGTGGCGATAAAGTTTCATTTTTGCTTTAGCTAATGTTGCTAATGCTAACATGGGAATATAAGACAAACGCCGGCTCGTGTCGCCTCACTATTTGGTAAACCACTTAATAATATACTCTCTGTTGAAATGGTTGCGAGGAAAAGTCGTGATATAGCAAATTAACGCTATTTTAACTCCCCGTTGTAGTCGGTCGTTTAGCTCACATTTATTCAGCGTGGTGCCGCGACCAACTTTTCCTCAAGTAAATGTGTGTGTGTCTCTCTCATTTCAAACAGTGTTAGGGGTCATTGTTATCCCAACAAGCTGTCCACTATTTAACGACAGTTCTTTGTCACTGAATTAAGTTTGTCGCTCAGGTTAGCTTAGTGCTAGTTGATGATGTCATCAACGCGGCCCGACTAGGAGCCGGAAGCAGCCGTAGCCACAGATGCTAGGTTCATTGTCATTATCATACGCCATACGTTCACTTTTTTATGGCATATATCACATACTTTTTGGAGCTTGGTGCGACTAATGTTAGATAGGTGAACACTTTCATGTCATGACTTGACAGCTGCCCCCCACCATGTAAGCATGTAAAAATAGCATGTAACTCAACCCTGTTTTCCATCCAGTGCCAGACTTGCTCAATACACCACATACACACCACTACTTTTCTTGAAAATCCCCAATGGAGCAATTTGTTTACATTCACACGTTTGCATTTCTCCCGTCCCTCTGCAGGAAATGGAAAAGCGGTTAGAGGAGAAGCTAAAAATCAGCCAGAGAGAAAAGTAAGGATTTTTTATCTATTAAACGTTTGGAGGAAATAGACTCATTTGTAAATGTTTGTTTTGAAAGTTTAAATTGGACCAGCTCACTTTAAGACACATTATTTAACATACACAGTTCCCACAGCTGGCTGAAATGCTTAAAAAAAAGAAACAACCTTGAATTTGTTTTTTGTTGTTTATAAGGTTTGAAAAGCATTTTCAAATGTGACTGCTTAATTTCTATACATAATGATGTTATGTGGTCATTCATATATTCTTACTAGTCATGTTTTATTATTAAATGTAACTCTTTATTTGTATTTATTATATTTCACTACATATTACATACATCATAATTAATATATTTATTACTCTAGTTATGTTGTATTTTTAAGTGTAACTTTTATTATATTGTAATATATAGAATTATTAATATTGATTAATATTATAGTTTACTGATATAGTAGGGTTGTGATGATAACAGAATTTCAGTAGTTGATACCAATACCTGTGAATTTGCATAAGCGGAATAGAAAATTGAAGGATGCATGGATTCTAACCGTCAAGTATCTGAAGGAAAACTGCACTTTAAAAAAATTTTGTCCATCATCCACAATCCTTATGTGAAACATGAACACATCTCTTTTTTTGTGCGTTTTTAAAAGTATAAAAAGTGACAGCTCAGTAGTGCATGTAATGAGATACATCTATGCTGGATTCTAACCGTCAAGTATCTGAAGGAAAACTGCACTTTAAAAAAAATTTTGTCCATCATCCACAATCCTTATGTGAAACATGAACACATCTCTTTTTTTGTGCTTTTTTAAAAGTACAAAAAGTGACAGCTCAGTAGTGCATGTAATGAGATACATCTATGCCATCTACAAAGGCCGCTATTAAAACACCTCCAAAAACCTCCAACAAGGTTTTATGGTTTTATATACATACTGTGACCATGTAGTTATAGGTACATTCATGATAACATGTAATACTTACAGTATTTTGCGTATTTCAGCCATTCTAAGCTTTACCGGAACTTCCTTGCTCGGCGCATTGATTTCACATAGCAACGTCGTAGAAACGAACGCCTACATCTCGTGCTAACTTTTCCAAACTCAGAAATAACAACACGGCAGCAGTGGTGACATCTCGAATATGTAGTCTTACTGTTTGGTAGTGTCTGATGCGTTGTGTGTGCGATGCTGATGCGCTACGGGCGAGTCCTCTGGTGAAGCTAGTCGCTAGTCGGCTAGTAGCTAGCCTGTGTGGTATGGCTAAGTGTGCATAAACCGGTAACGTAGTTCGATCAGCGTAACAATGTTAATAATAATAATAACAATGTCGCTGTAGCGTGGTTAATATACATGTCACATTATATGTAAATGGAGCCTTGTTGGCGCTTTTTGGAGACTTTTTCAGACGACTTTATAGGAGGAATAAGTACAGTCAAACCTGTCTTAGCGGCCACCTTTATAGAACGGCCACCTGCCTATAGCAGCCACTGAAAAATCCCCCACAGCAAATATACATGTTATAGACCCTGTGTATAGCAGTCACCTGTCTAACGCAGCCAGCGGCCACCCATTTTGTCTCCCTTGGTCAATATCTGACTGCATATAGCGGCCAAATTACCAACTCAAGTAGAAGCTTCATGCACGAAAAAGTTTCGTTTTTCAATCAATGAAGCCGTCGTGTGTAGACTTTAATTACTGAGTCCTAGCTCAGTCACAATCATTCACAAGATCCACACAAACTGTCAGTTGTTCAACATAAAAAAGCCGTCTTCTTTTGAGCTTGCTATTTCCTGGTCAAACATGTAACTTTAAGAGCATTTGCACCAAAACATTACCGCAAAGTAGGCTGGGAACAGGACGTGCTCCCAGCGACGCTACAATAAAAAAAAAACATACGCTAGCATGCATGCGGCAGTGGGAGCAAAACTGAGTTCGGTTGTACTTAATTGAAGTATTTTAGAATGTACTCACGTTATTTTTCATCAATCCTCATCCACAAATCCATCAAAGTCCTCATCTTCTGTATTCGACACAAACAAAGCCGTCTTCTTTCCGTTCGCTACTAGTCTGTTAACTTGTCAGTGTTATTCAGCTCCGAAGCAAAGAAGGAAACTTCTCCTGTTTCTTCTGCCAACTTTATTTACTGAACGCGGCCACCAGACAGCAGCTCAGAACACACACACACATCTCTCAGCATCGTCTCTCCTTCCTGCTTGCCCACAAGGCAAAGGTTAAACAAGCCCCACTACATAGCTGTCCAGCCAATGCCTGTAAGAAATGACACCGTTTATTTCCTGGTGTGCACTGGTCAATACTGTAATGCCGCTTGTTGTGGGGAAGGAGAGACTCACGTCGCCGATCCACTTTAATCGCTTTATTAACAGCGGAGAACACTGCAGGACTTTACATCCACGCCAACATAAACACACTTCCCAACTCTCTCGAAACTCACAGCTAGCACTGAGCCTAGTTCTCCTGCTCGGTACGCCCACCGTCATTTCCTGATGAACTAAAGCTGTAAAAAGTAAAATATTAAAAACAAGCGTAAGACATTACTAGCACAGCTTTGTTCTGTGGGTCGTGGATATATTCTATCAGTTATTATTAAGCTTCTAGCTTCCTTTTAGTAAGTAAAAACCTTGGCTATGATTGCACTACGTTGTCATGTAGACCTACAAAGTACACTTGGAAGAAGAAGAGGTGAATAAATGTATTGCAACTGATGTGAAACTGATGAGGGGTAGGATTAAATAAGCTTTGCTTCTTCCTACTCCTTTTTGGACATGCAAAATTGTGAATTGTACTATGTGATGTGCTACTGTTTGATTCATATGCATGTTCAGGATGAATTAAAACCATGTACCATGATAATAACAAGCCTAGTACTGCTGTACAACTTTTATCCGCAGTCCGCAGTGCCCTCTACTGGTCAACGTTATTATTATTATTATTATTTTCCCTTTTTTTTCCTCTACTGGTCAACATTCAAACTGGACGCCAACCTGTCTATAGAGGCCACCTGTCTATAACGGCCACTTTTGCAGACTCCCTCTAGTGGCCGCTATAGACGGGTTTGACTGTATCTTCCATACGTGCAGTAATGAGCTGACTCTTTTTATCTGTTTTTATGCATTTACAGCGCACAGAAAAGAGAACGACATATGCACTCATGTCTCACATAAGGATTGTGGATGATGGGCAAAATAAAAAAATATATAAAAAAAGGGTGTGGTTTTCCTTTAAGGATCATTGTGCTTCCAACATCTTTTTGCACAGAATTCATATTGCAGTACCAGCTGCCAAGAGGTAACTATACATTCAAAAAGGAACAGCATTGGCCTATAACCTGCCAGCATATAAAAACAAACATAAATGTCACATTAAATTTTAACAAGTTTAATCAAATCTTTGTCAATGGTTTGAGAAACTGATTTATTAATTTAAGCTCTCGGCTGACAATTACACTTTGAAACATTATGCTTCATTGTGGTTGTCTACAGAGAGATGACATATAAAACATACATTGTTGGAGTATTGTTCTTTCTATGATGCCATCTTTTACGTTGTGTTTTTGCACCTTGTTCAAGTTGAGACCACACCCCTTGAGTTTGCTGACTGTGTTGTTTCCAGAGAGTCAAGTAACCACCTTTCTTCCCGCTCGCCAATGAGGACGGCCATGGTCATCCAGGACGAATCTCTACCTTCAGCACCTCCTCCACAGATCCGCATCTTGAAGCGGCCAACCAATAACGGCTCGCTGGGCTCGCCCTTGAGCCAGAACCGGCCCACTCCCCAGGTAAAGTCCTTGGCTCAGCGGGAGGCCGAGTACGCCGAAGCCAGGAAGAGGATTTTGGGGAGCGCCTGCCCAGAGGAGACAGCTCAGGACAAGAACAGCATTGAAAGGTATGTGTCCAGTTTACACCTCACACACTCGGCGCTTATTAAGACTGTTGACATAGAAATGATCTGTTCCAGGATCAAACTGTCACCATCAGACAACCTTTATTTTGTGTCATCCTTCGCTACATTGTGGTTCTGACATTGATCACTCGCTCTATTGCATAAAATAATAATAATAATAATGATTGCTCTTTCATGGTTGACTATGGCTCATTATTAGTCAAAAAATACTGAAAGATAAGTTATATGTAGTATTTTCGTCACTAGACATCAGTAATGTTACATTGATGAGACATTAGCTTAGAGTACATTACCTTAGCACTGCATGGAGTCAGTCATGGCTTGTCTGACTTGCTGCAGTGGAAAAAAAGTTCTCCTTCCATTCTATGTGGAAGTGATACGTTTTTGGCATCTTACTTTGTCCTTTTTCCCCACTCCATTTGAAACCCTTTTCCCTAAGGAAAACTGCACTTTTTAAAAAATCATCCACAATTCTTATGTGAAAGATGAGCACAGGTCTTTCCCTTTTCTGTGCGTTCTAAAGGGAGAAAGACAGTTCGCATGAGGGAACTAACAATGCACGTCATGCGACACAACTACTTCAACTATAAAGCCCTCTAAAAAACCTCCAGCAACGATTCATTGTTTTTACAGTATACAGTGGGGCAAAAAGTATTTAGTCAGCCACCAATTGTGCATGTTCTCCCACTGAAAAGATGAGGTCTCCAATTTTCATCATAGGTATACCTCAACTATGAGAGGCAAAATGAAAAAAAAAAATCCAGAAAATCATGTTGTCTCATTTTTAAAGAATTTATTTGCAAATTATGATGGAAAATAAGTATTTGGTCACCTACAAATAAGCACGATTTCTGGTTCTCACAGACCTGTAACTTCTTCTTTAAGAGGCTCCTCTGTCCTCTACTCGTTACCTGTACTAATGGCACATATTTGAAGTCATTATCAGTATAAAAGACACCTGTCCACAAGGAGACTGAATCTGCAATAGGTAAGCAGCTTGGTGTGAAGAAATCAACTGTGGGAGCAATTATTATAAAGTGGAGGACGTACAAGACCACTGATGATGTCCCTCGATTTGGGGCTCCACACAAGATCTCAAAATGATCAGGAGAACGGTGAGCAAAAATCCCAGAACCACATAAGGGGACCTTGTGAATGGCCTGCAGAGAGGTGGGACCAAAGTAAAAGGCTACCATCAGTAACACACTATGCTGCCAGGGACTGAAACCCTGTAGTGCCAGACATGTCCCCCTGCTTAAGCCAGTACATGTCCAGGCTCGTCTGAAGTTTGCTAGAGAGTATTTGAATGATCCAGAAGAGGATTGGGAGAATGTGATATGGTCAGATGAAATCAAAATACAACTTTTTGGTAGAAACTCAACTTATTGTGTTTGGAGGAAAAACAATGCTGAGTTGAATCCAAAGAACACTATACCTACTGTGGGGTGGAAACATCATGCTTTGGGGCTGTTTATCTGCAAAGGGACCAGGACGACTGATCTGTGTAAAGGAAAGAATGAACGGGGCCATGTATCGATTTTGAGTGAAAACCTCATTCCATCAGCAAGGGCATTGAAGATGAAACGTGGCTGGGTCTTTCAGCATGATAATGATCCACACCGCCCGGGCAACGAAGGACTGGCTTCTTAAGAACCATTTGAGGGTCCTGGGGTGGCCTAGCCAGTCTCCAGATCTCAACTCCATAGAAAGTCTTTGGAGGGAGTGGAAAGTCCGTGTTGCCCAGCGACAGCCGCAAAACATCACTGCTCTAGAGGAGATCTGCGCCAAAATACCAGTAACAGTGTGTGAAAACCTTGCGAAGACTTACAGCAAACGTTTGACCTCTGCCATTGCCAACAAAGGGTATATAACAAAGTATTGAGATTAACTTTTCTTATTTTCCACCATCATTTGCAAATAAATTCTTTAAAAATAAGACAATGTGATTTTCTGGATTTTTTTTCTCAATTTGTCTCATAGTTGAGGTATACCTATGATGAAAATTGGAAACCTCACTCATCTTTAATGTGGGAGAACATGCGCAATTGGTGGCTGACTAAATACTTTTTTGCCCCACTGTACATGCTGTGGCCATGCACTAACAGGTACATTCATGATTATATGTAATACTATTTTGCCGTATTTTGATCATTTTAAACATTACCGGAACTTCTTTCCTGGGTAGGCTCTGTGAAATCAATGCACCTATTTACTACCACAGCCAATCAATTTATTAACAGCGCGTTACATGGTACATGCTGCTGTTTATGGCAGGTTAGCACATAGCTAATGCTGCTTGCTAACCCTGTATTATGGCGAAACAAACGAACAGAGCAACAGCGTCTGCAAAAGCGCTGCTTTATAAAACATGCTGCAAAGCCGAAGTACCATGCTAGTTTTCTGAGTGAAAATAGTGGACTGAATGTGTGGCGTAACTGTGAATGTTTTACTGCCCTGCTTTTATTTTGATGGCCGGACATACGGCATATAGGAAGTGTTATGCTGAGCTTGTGTTGCTGAAGGGAACGAAAAGTTGGTTGTGAGTTAATTTTATTTTATTTAAATATAGACAAAAGTAAACATATACAACAAACATGGCATCAATTTCAAGTACATTTTCAGGATGAAATAGTGCCACAACGGGCTGCTTTAAAAGTGAAAGTCAAATAAGGAAATTAAAGTATACCTACCCCTCCAATGAGCTCACCACTCATGGGAGGGGCCAAAGGGGTCGGGTGCAGAGTGAGCTGGGTGACAGCCGAAGGCGGGGACCTTGGCGGTCCAATCCTCAGCTGCAGAAACTAGCTCTAGGGACATGGAATGTCACCTCTCTGGTAGGGAAAGAGCCTGAGCTGGTGCATGAGGTTGAGAAGTTCCGGCTAGATATAGTCGGACTCACCTCAACACACAGCAAGGGCTCTGGAACCAGTCCTCTTGAGAGGGGTTGGACCTTGTTCCACTTTGGCGTTGCCAGCAGTGAGAGGCGACGGGCAGGGGTGGCAATTCTTGTTGCGCCCCGGCTTGTGGCCGGCATGTTGGAGTTTAACCCGGTGAACGAGAGGGTAGTTTCCCTCCGCCTTCGAGTGGGGGGACGGGTCCTGACTGTTGTTTGTGCTTATGCGCCAAACAGCAGTTCAGAATACCCACCTTTTTTGGAGTCTCTAGAGGAAGTACTGGAGAGTGCTCCCTCAGGCGATTCCCTTGTTCTGCTGGGGGACTTCAATGCTCACGTTGGCAGCGACAGTGAGACTTGGAGAGGCGTGATTGGGAGGAACGGCCCCCCTGATCTGAACCCGAGCGGTGCTTTGTTATTGGACTTCTGTGCTCGTCACAGATTGTCGATAACAAACACAATGTTCTAGCATAAGGGTGTCCACGTGCACTTGGCACCAGGACACCCTAGGCCGCACTTCCATGATTCACTTTGTGGTCGTATCATCGGACTTGTGGCCATATGTTTTGGACACTCGGGTGAAGAGAGGGGCAGAGCTGTCAACTGATCACCACCTGGTGGTAAGTTGGCTCCGATGGTGGGGGAGGATGCCGGTCAGACCTGGCAGGCCCAAACGTATTGTGAGGGTCTGCTGGGAACGACTGGCAGAGTCCCCTGTCAGAAGGAGTTTCAACTCCCACCTCCGGGAGAGCTTCGACCATGTTCCGAGGGAGGTGGCGGACATTGAGTCTGAATGGGCCATGTTCCGTGCCTCTATTGTCGAGGCAGCTGATTGGAGCTGTGGCCGTAAGGTGGTTGGTACCTGCCGTGGCAGTAATCCCAGAACCCGTTGGTGGACACCAGTGGTGAGGGATGCCGTCAAGATGAAGAAGGAGTCCTATCGGGCCTTTTTGGCTCATGGGACTCCGGAAGCAGCTGACAGGTATCGGCAGGCCAAGCGGTCTGCGGCTCTGGCAGTCGCTGAGGCAATAACTCAGACATGGGAGGAGTTCGGAGAAGCCATGGAGAACGACTTCCGGACGGCTTTGAAGAGATTCTGGACCACCATTCGGCGTCTCAGGAGGGGGAAGCAGTGCACAGTCAACACCGTGTATGGTGGGGATGGTGTGCTGCTGACCTCAACTTGGGATGTTGTGGATCGGTAGAAAGAATACTTCGAAGTCCTCCTCAATCCCACCGACACGTCTTCCTACGAGGAAGCAGAGCCTGGGGACTCCACGGTGGGCTCTCCTATCTCTGGGGCTGAGGTTGCTGAGGTTGTCAAAAAGCTCCTCGGTGGCAGGGCCCCGGGGGTGGATGAGATCCGCCCGTAGTTCCTTAAGGCCATGGATGCTGTAGGCATGTCTTGGTTGACACGACTCTGCAGCATAGCGTGGACATTGGGGCAGTGCCTCTGGATTGGCAGACCGGGGTGGTGGTTCCCCTTTTTAAGAAGGGGGACCGGAGGGTGTGTTCCAACTATCGTGGAATCACACTTCTCAGCCTCCCTGGTAAGGTCTATTCAGGGGTTCTGCAGAGGAGGATCCGCCGGATAGTTGAATCTCGGATTCAGGAGGAGCAGTGTGGTTTTCGTCCTGGTCGTGGAACTGTGGACCAGCTCTACACTCTCAGCAGGGTCCTTGAGGGTGCATGGGAGTTTGCCCAACCAGTCTACATGTGTTTTTTGGACTTGGAGAAGGCATTCGACCGTGTTCCTCGAGGAATTTTGTGGGGAGTACTCCGGGAGTATGGGGTATCGGACCAGCTAATTCAAGCTGTTCGTTCCCTGTATGACCGGTGTCAGAGTTTGGTTCGCATTGCCGGCAGTAAGTCGGACCCGTTTCCAGTGAAGGTTGGACTCCGCCAGGGCTGCCCTTTGTCACCAATTCTGTTCATTATTTTTATGGACAGAATTTCTAGGCACAGCCAGGGCGTCGAGGGGTTCCGGTTTGGTGGCTGCAGGATTGAGTCTCTGCTTTTTGCAGATGATGTGGTCCTGCTGGCTTCATCAAGCCGTGAATTTCAACTTTCACTGGATCGGTTCGCAGCCGAGTGCGAAGCGGCCGGGATGAGAATCAGCACCTCCAAGTCCGAGTCCATGGTTCTCGCCCGGAAAAGGGTGGAATGCCATCTCCAGGTCGGGGATGAGATCCTGCCCCAAGTGGAAGAGTTTAGGTACCTTGGGGTCTTATTCACGAGTGAGGGAAGGATGGAACGCGAGATCGATAAGCGAATTGGTGCGGCGTCTGCAGTGATGCGGACTCTACATCGGTCTGTTGTGGTGAAGAGAGCTAAGCCAAAAGGCAAAGCTCTCAATTTACTGGTCGATCTACGTTCCTACCCTCACCTATGGTCATGAGCTTTGGGTAATGACCGAAAGGACAAGATCGCGGGTACAAGCGGCCGAAATGAGTTTTCTCCGTAGGGTGGCTGGGCTCTCCCTTAGCGATAGGGTGAGAAGCACTGTCATCTGGGAGAGACTCGGAGTAGAACCGCTGCTCCTCCGCATTGAGAGGAGCCAGATGAGGTGGCTTGGGCATCTGGTCAGGATGCCTCCCGGACGCCTCCCTGGGGAGGTGTTCAGGGCAAGTCCGACCGGTAAAAGGCCTCGGGGAAGACCCAGGACACGTTGGAGAGACTATGTTTCCCAACTGGCCTGGGAACACCTCGGGATCCGCCGGGAGGAGCTGGACGAAGTGGCCGGGGAGAGGAAAATCTGGGCCTCCCTGCTTAGGCTGTTGCCCCCGCGACCCGATCTCGGATAAGCGGTAGAAGATGGATGGATGGATGGAAGTATACCTATTTAACAATAGAAATGGTAAACAAGATAATAAAGTGAAAATAAAATAGTAAACTAGGGATTTTCTCCAAGACTCAGATGGTTAATTGTATGAGACCATGGCTTATTTTGTCTGAGATATAGAATAAAGAAAGCTACATTGTGGAATCCTCCTTGCCGTGTGTTCGAAACCACTCAAACTAAATCAGAAGTTCTCCGTTCTCAGGTTTTGAACAAACTCAGGTTTTGCGATACTACAGTGTGCACATCTGATGCCGCTCACAGAGGTCCAAGGAATGCTCAGGTTGTTTTTGTGTATGCTCAGATACTTGAAAAATTTGAGGAAACATTGGTGGCCACTGCCGACACAGCAGTCCGGGCACAATGAGGCGTGACTACCGCTGTAGCTACGGAGCCAAATATCTATTGTCCAACATGAAACTAACTTCTCCACGGTACACCGCGGACATGTGGCATGGTGGTGTTGCGCTTTCTTTTTTCTCTTTCTTGCGGGTGGCGGGAGTCGAGTGGCAACCAGCTTTGAGGCGCATTGCCGCACCTACCATGTTGGAGTGTGGCCCAGGGTTAACGTTATACAGCAACCGGATCGGCCTGATCCCTAGTTGTAACCCTTTAAAGGCAATATGTTTATACAGCTCCACTGGTAATGTTTTTGTAACCTAAAACAAGAAAACAGTTTAAAATGTTTTTATTTCCATACACACCGTTATCCAACATGAATAGCAACACATGCTTAGAATTTAAGTAGCAAGGCCCCCTAGCAGAAAATATTAAAAGGCGAGAAATGTTGCTGCATGCTCTTAAACGGGGAAAAAAGTACTGCCATCTTCTGAACAAATATAAAAATGAAAATGGAAAGCCAGTTGTACAGACAGAAATGTTAAAGGACTATATTAGTTTGTTATGATAAATATGCCATAAAATGGCATTTTCAATGAGACATTTTTGGTCACAAGCAACAAATGTTCCTCTTTTTGTATAACGTTGACATTTTAGGCTAATTTATGGAACAAAGATGACAATTGTAAAATGGTGTAAAATGAATATTCTGTGGCAAATACCACCTACATTCATGCACCCCAGCCATTGAATGAAAGTGCATGACAAGAAGGATCTCTTAAGGCAGAAACACACACACAGTCATAAACACATTCACAGTCCCGTACCCCTTCAGACATCTGAAAAGAAGTCATGTACCCGGTGCCCCAGAACCTTTGCACAATCCTCCAGGACAAAAACCCTACCGTTTTCAGCAGTTAGCCAAACAACAGAATAGGCAACACAAAGCCACAAGGTGCCAGTCAGCAAGTTACACATAATATTCGTCAATGCAAGAAGAGGAAGGGAACTGACATGTAATGCATGTGCTCACCACCAGAGGGTAGCCTTTACCAATGTATTGTTTGTGGCTGCTGAACCCGACGCTGACCACATACTGTATATACTAAAACCAATTACAACATAACCGGCATTAAAATCTGCAAAGACTTATAATCATCTCATCTTAGACAAGAAATTGAGGCAAAACATTTGCTTTTACACTCTACAAAATCTGAACTGATGCAAAAAATTGCTGCACAAAAGGGAAGCAACTGTACAATGTAACTAAACAATGAGACACAACATCATACAATTACACTAGGTCCCCAACTTACGAACACAATTGGTTCCAGACAACCGTTCGCAAGTCGATTTGTTCGTAAGTCCAACAAAAGGTAATATTACCAATGATATAGGTACTACATGTACGTGTATACATATACAGTATATGCGTATGTATGTAAATATGAATTTGGATGCAGTAGTAATATGAAACGGGGATACTTAATGAAAAAAAAAACAATAATAAAAATGATATAATAATATGTAATGATAAATGTTATTTACCTTTGAAGAGGAGTGGTCGAGCATACGTCGTTGTGGAGGAGGAGGAGTTATTGAAAAAAAGGCCAAAGCGTTGTCGTGGTTAGACTCTTCTAAAAGAGGTAGTGTTCTGTGGGTGGTGTAGAATTAAGCAGGCCTATTAACTCTTCATAAACTTTAATCACAAGCTCTGTCCGGGTTGCATCGTACAGCTACAATTTAGCTTTCCATATCTCCTTTACACTCTCTCCCCACCTTCTTCCTCTACCTGTTGGTCCCATTAGCAGTGTCACAGTGCCCTCTACTGGTCAAGCATGTAGCAGTATAAATATTGAGTTACTACAAGGCAAAGTACATGAAAATATAGACCAGTCAGCGTGCGTTCATATCTCTGAATGTTCGCGAGTCGGATGTTCGTAAGTAGAGATCCCAGTGTGTATTTGTATATTCACTATTGTGTTTGTACATACGCCTTTTAAGTAGCGCTGGGCAATATGCCAATATTTTTAAAATAAAAGGTATTTACTTTAAGCACAATATTCAAACCAACCATATTGTTGATATCGATAGACTGGATTTGTGCTCTCTCACTCATCCCTGCATGCAGGAGGAGGGGCGGAGCAGAAGCCCGACGGCTCCAGTCGAAGCGACAGCTAGGAATAAACGGTAGCTCAGTAATGTGGAGGTACATCGAATTCAGAGCATTAAAAAAATCTTTTTCACCACCTTAAAACGTGGCCCAAACTCCAATATGAGGAATGTGTGAAGTTGCATGAAAGGAAAAGCAAAGTGGTGTGCTGTTATAAAGACGTGTCCTATATGGTCCCCGTTGCAACAACAATGGAAAAAGCGGCTTTAAAAACCTGCTGAAAACAATGAACTCGCAATGTTCAGCCAGGTTCGCAGTCACAATATAGCACAAGCTCTACCACAAATTAGGGATGTCCTGATCCACATTTTTTGTCTTTCAATCCAATCCAAATTTTTTTTATAGTCTATCCAATCCCGTACTGATTGTTTTTTTTTTTTTTTTTAATAATAATATGCGTTTGTTACAAACGTGAATTGTGGAATTGAATATGGTGAAAATACTGTAGCCCTTCGAAGCATTAAAAATAATGCAACCAAAGTATTGTCGAATTTACTTTTTTATTACACAGCATGACCAACAATATTGTATGGCTTATGTAACAAACCTGAGAGTCAGGTCCCTAATCTAACAAAAGTCCACCCAATAAAAGATAGAATTAGAAAAAAGGGGCGTGCAAAAAACATCTGATCATTTGACATGGTTATAGATCAATTTGTGGTGTGATTTAGATTATATGACTTTTTTTAACACCTCTCTTAGTGCTCTATGAAATCAGTTTTGTTTTTTCCCCAAATTCCTTTTTTCCCCGTTTTCATTTTTTTAGAATTCTGTTTTTTACCTTTTCCATTTATTTTACCAGCATAGTGTGTACTATTTGGGTTAGTGAATAAAATGCCAAAATCCTTCCATTTATTGATGCAATGCATCATTGGCCCATTTTCTCCAGTCATTGAGAAATGGATGTAGCTTAGCTAACTTTTCTAATGGGATGTCATACTACCACTGTAGCTACGGAGCCGAATATCCAACATGAACATGAACTTGCAGATACGTCTGCATGGTGGTGTTGCGTTTTCTTCTTCTTGCGCGTGGCGTGAATGGAGTGGCAACCAGCTTTGGAGGTGCATTACTGCACCTACCACGTTGGAGTGTGGCTGAGTTACGAGCGTGATACGGCAACCGGATCGGCCCGATCTCATGGCGGAAGCCAATATTATCCGATCTTCACAAATACAGCGAATCGGCAGCTGATCCTGATCCTGAAGATTAGATCGGGACATCCCTACCACAAATGTACAAGGAGGTCAGACAGACAGTTGCTAAGCCTGATGCAATTGACAGGTTGGTGTTCCTGGCAAAAAATAAGGACATGCTTGTGTCTTCTAAAAATGTTTACCTAAAAAATACTACTGTTCAATTGAAAGTATTTTTAAGTTGCTCACATTTTAAAATTTCCTTTTAAACCAGGCCCTCCATCATATTTTGTTCATTTATTAGCTATGCTCTAATCTAAAGGTTTATTATCATAAAGATCTTTCTTAATCAGCTTTAAAATAAAAAAAAAAAAACATGCTCATGTTAAGTATTTATTTGAATAAAACAACTTGACTCGCATATTTGGTTTGGATTTTGTGTAAACTCACTTTGCTTGAAAAATATCTGGATATATATTGTATATCGATATTAAAACATAAATATATGTGATTGATGTGACTTTTGGTCCGTATGGCCCAGCCCTACTTTTGAGTATGAAGTATGCTGAATTTAGTGGTGTTGGTAAAGTGTCTTTCAAAGACGACACCGTAAGTCAGACCGTTACGCTCTGATGTTGGGTATACCTGTATATACACATTGACCTCCACTGGTAACCAATGGGTTATCGTTGTGAGTGCCTTCTCGCTGACCCTCAAGCGGCACAGTATTAATTTTAAAGTAAAGGAGATGTCAGTAGATGAGAATTTAGCCATAAATTAGCCGCTGCACACCTGTGTAAGCTGCTGGGTTCAAGGTTTAAGTAAAAGTAGTGGCTTATATACAATAAATTACGGTAAAAAAATATTCACATTTGAGAGACTGAAGTCACAGGATATTTACATTTTTAAATAAAAAACGATTAACAAGCAGTTTTTGATTTTTATTTACGCACCCCACTTTGGGAATCTAAGTCACACAGAATGTTTGTGTTTTTCCACCAGGCCCGCTCGCAACAGCTCTACGTCACCTTCAGACGGGGACAGCAGGTCCAGCAACCACACAGTCAGACAGCCAAACAGTCCCGACGGCACCCGAGGCTTCCGACAGCACAGATAAGTCGGACCTGGTCGGGCCAAACCAACACTAAGCTCCAGACCTCCTTCCAGACTCCAGAAGGAAGTAATCTGATCGGGCCTCTGCTCTCCCACCGTGACACTGTGACTATGTGGACTCACTGTGATGATCCCTTTAACAGGAAAACGCCTCACTCAGCCTCTAAGCCCAGCCCACCACCCGCCCGTCAAGCAGGTGGAAGCAAAGACTAGCAAAGAGGAGGAGTGTGGGGGCCATAGCAAAACAAGACCTCCCCCCAGCAATAATAGTCAAGACGTCACTTTTTTTTATTTGTGCTTTTTAACCTTTTTTTTTTAGACTTCTACGAGGGAAGCTGTTATTTGAGATGAATGAACTCCAGGGGCAGTGTTTTGTTGTGAGTCCACTTGATGACCTACGAGGACACCTTTCAACTATTTGGTTTGTTAGCGTCCTTCATCAGCAAATAATGGGGTGGTTGGAACTGGAACTAATCAGTGTTTCAACAGTCACTTATATTGCAAACATTGATACCAAATCAAAGGAGAAGGTGGGCCGTGCACCCTCTGAATCATGTACTACTTGTACAAGCTGACCAACTGCAGCCTTTGCTGCAACGCAAGGTTAGATTGTTTTGAAGGTGCACTCGTGAGCCCTGCCTGTACTGTTTAAATCTGCAAAACAGCCATCGTTGTCGCTAAGCCAGCACATTTGTTGCTTTTAACTTAGGTTATTTTCTTTTGACTTCCATTAATGTCCTTGGACTATCAAGTGTCTCCACTGCCTTTTTAAACTTACTTGACAGCAATGTCAGCAGTATTTTTAATCAAAGAACAAAGTTTACCCCTCCAAGTTATTTTGTACATAAGGACTTTCTTCATTGATATTCAAAGCTTTTATGGTGTGAATTTTCCAGCTATGCTTTTAGCGTCTCCAGATGGACAGAATGAACTGGGAATGTGATTGTATTCTTATTCTTGCTCCCTAAACACAGCACAGGAGCATTTACGCGTCCTAGTATGAACTCAAATCCAACATCGCCGCCGCTGTCGGAAATGTTTACGTCACTCCTTGTGCAATACTTTACTGCTGGAATTAAGAAAGGACAAGAAGTCAGTCAAGGAATGTTGTGTCCATTTCACCATCCTACCTTTTTGACGACAGATTTCAAGAAAGCCATATGAGTTAGTTCTGTGGTATACAGGATGTACGCACCTGTATTGCTTATTTCCTTCCTGGCGCTGAAATATAAGGCTTGCAGGACTCAAACTGCCTAAGATTTAATAAAAATGATTTGCTGAAATAAAAATTGTGAATATGAATGTGTGTATGAATCGCTCAGCCTTCCACGGCATACCCCTGATTAAGGGTAGGAAAGAAGGGGCTGGGTTCAAAACTTCTTTAGGGTTGTCAGGTGGGTGCCCTCCTTCATTGGTGTTTTCATGATAGGCCCATGACACCTCCAGAGAGTTCATCAGCAACACCTGGCATCCCAGGTGTGTCCCCCTCTGCTTTGAGCCCAGCAAGGGTCCTTGCGCTTGATCCATAGCCACTGGCTGCTTCTTTCGGTCACTTCGGAGACTGATCTTATTGTCTGTCGCAGAGCCAAGGTCTTTCATAAGCCTGATGGTAGAGGAAGCCACAAAACCTCTGCATCAGGGGTGTCCAAAGTGCGGCCTGGGGGCCCGCCACTGCACTATTCTAAAAGTACGATTAAGCGATACATTTTTTTTAAAAACAACAAAAATTGAAAAAAATCCAGTAATTTTACAAGAATAACAAAAAAATATTAAGGGAGTAAAGTCATTATTTTAACTGAAGAAAATAGCATAAAGTTGAAATATTATAGGAAAAAAGTTGTAGTATAAGAAACAAACCAAACAAAGAATTAAGTTGAAATTTTAGGAACATCAGGTTGGGTGAATGCAATAATGTTATGATAAAGTCTAAATATTATGAGAATAAGCCATACTAGTATGAGAAAAAAACGTAAAAGAACGTTGAAATATTTGTAAAAAAAAAAAAAGTAATGTAAGGAGAAACAGTTCATAATATTAATAATAGTATGCTTTGTCACTGATAAAATGAATATATTTTATATGTGTAAATATATATATATATACACACACACATACACATACATGATATTAAATATTTTGTTTGGGATGGTTTAAAAAAGAAAAAATAAAAAAGTCAAACCGGCCCCCGCATCTTTTGATTTTTCAGTATGCGGCCCTTAATCTAAATAGTTTGGACACCCCTGCTCTGCATCCTTCAGCTGCATGGACCTTGGCCTTCCATCCTTGTTGTGCATCTGCTGCCAGATCTGTATAGCACAGTTCCTTTCGTTCGTAAGCCTCTTCAGTGGAATCCTCCAATGGGACCGTGAGCTCTATGATGTAGACCACCTTTAGTGAAGGGGACCATAGCACCATGTCTGGCATGAGGGTGGTTGCAATCTATGGGGGAAAGATTAGTTGCTTCCCAATATCAACTCGCATCTTCCCATCCCGGGCCATGGCTAGCTGTCCAGTTTCTGGTTTGGTAGATGGGTGGTTAGGCTGTTTCTGTCCCTCTCCAATCAATGTTGACACAGAGATGGAATTGGCAGCTCTCAAGAGCTCTCAAAGGAGTTGGTGTCCCTCTTGCTCTCAAGGGCTGCTGCCAGACTCTTGAGGACCTGAGGCCTTGTGTGAGGCTGGTCCTACAACTCATCAAGATGCGTTTGAGAGTCGTTGAATTTGGGCAGAGGGCGCAGGTTGGGTCGTCGCCATACCACTGGTGAAGGTTTTTTGAGGATGGGAGCACATCATATGTAGCTCTTATGATGAAACTGATGTTTCTTGCTTCCATTTCCCAGAGCTACCTCCAGGTGAGCTTTCTCCTCTCTACACCTTCCCACCTCATCCACTGTCCCTGCTTGGCAACAGAGACAGCCTTTGCACTTCTTTCAGCCTCCACCTGACGGCGCACCTTCTACCACCAATTTCCTCCTCTGTGAGGCTGAAGCTTTGTGCCAAGTTGGTTTATTCACTGCAACGCCAAATCTTCCTCTTCCCAGCTGGACATGTCCCACGATGTCGTGCCTCAGGGCTGACGTAGCATGCTGTACTGCATCGGATGGTGTACATTTCCTTCCTGTTAACAGAGGTGGTGCAGCATTGCTGACACTCTGATCTCTGGAGTCCTTCAGTGTCATCTGTAGTTTCAATTTAGAGCACTTGTATTCTTCAGTGAGGCTTGTGATAGGAAGTTCAAGGACTCCTTTGCCATAGATGCTGATGTTGGTCAGACAACGTGGGACCCCAAGCCACTGCTCCATCTTTTCCACTGTTCTTATCGGGACCTCGTAGATCGTGAGTGGCCACATTACCCTAGGGAGAAGTCCAAATTGTAGGCACCAGAGTTTGAGCTTCCCTAGCAGCATTGTCTTGTTGATGGTGTCCAGACTGGTGGTGATGTTGTGCCTTAGTACCTGTACTTGGTCTTCGTCCCTGAGGCTTGCATTGTACCATCTGCCCAGGCTTTTGACGGGTTGCTCTGACACCATCGGAATTAGGTTGTCACCAATTATATACACCAATGTGTATATTATTTGCAAAGCTCTGTTCTAGGATCTTAAAAGGAGGTAAAAGTTTCATCAAAATTGTGAATTTCTTGTGTAAAAAAAAAACAAAAAAAAAAACACGAAAAGCACGCACACGACACATTAGGAGCTGATGTCTTTAGCGTCCATGTTCCATTCACACTGCTAACTAAACAGCACAAGCGGCATCACATTGAGCTTCAATTTTAAGACTTGACATGAATGCTTCTGGACCAAATTACACTGAAATCAAGACACGACTTTACAGAACATTAAGCACAGTGTAAAAGATAACCCGTTTAGAATATTGTTAAAAGCCACACGGTGACACATCAAGTCAAATGTATATTTTCCACAGAGACAAAATATGGCATTAGGACCATGCAAATAGAGGTGAGCAGTAATGAGACATAAAAGCACCATCAACTTTGTAAAACATGATCCAAAGAAAGAAGACTAAAAACTGTTTGCCCTTCTGTTGCCCCACGTTTATTTTATCAGTTAGTAATAAATGTGCACATTGTTGCTGTTGCTACCACTGAGGCCTTTCAGAAGATATTGACCGCTAAGGGTATAGAGCCACTGCAGTTATTTTATAGACATTATATTTTCTGAAAATAGCAGCCAACCACATAAATTTCAATTCCAGAATAAAGAACCCCATAATAGCTTTGTGTCCTGTGTTAATAAGAACATGTTTGACAGGCAACACATTTTTACTGGATTTAATTTTTGCTCTTATTTACTGTATATTTTTCAATTCCAATTTAATTTACACAGTGATTAAAAATGAACTATTTTAAAATACTTTATTTGTTGCAATTTTTTTCTCAAATTTATGGCTTGACTGTGTATTTGTGTGTGTGTGTGTGTGTGTGTGTGATGCAGGAGCACTTTGTTTATTGACCCACAAATTGACACTAAACTGTATTATTGTACATCGATTGTCTCAGTGGGTGTTGACTGTCGGAACGAAGGCGGGTCAGGCAGATATGTTTGAGGTCAGCAAGTTCTTTTTGTTGCTACCACTTTCAAACCAATTTGGACATGCTGGCTTGTTTATGGGCTCACCTTGCTCATTCGGTTTGAAGCCAGGATATTCCCACACGGGGGCTGTGGCATTTGGTTTTGAAAGCACCTTTTTCCCTCCTAATTTCTACTACATTACCTTGCATTGCTCCTCATGTGGGTACCCTCTTCTGGTGTGTGTATGTGCAAAATGATCAAGTTGATTTTCATTTTTTTCTGAGCGGGAACTCTCATCACATTTTTGTCTCACGAGATCTTATGACACCCATAATATACACACACATATACACACACACACACACACAAATGTATTGTATGACATTTTTACTCAAATGTAGTGTATTACATTTGGTGTTTATCTTTTTATAGCTCAAATTTGATTTATTATCTATTCTTTTCCTATATAAAACTTTTCCTCAAATGTAAGGATATATATATATATATATATGCAATTTTAACCAAAATTTTGTAAGTATATTTTGTACTCTGACTTTGTGTTTAAATTTTTATAGCTCAGATTTTTTTGCCCATATATATAAATGCAGTTTTTACTCAAATCTCGTGTATCTATTTTTATGTGTGTCTTTTTTTTTTCAGATTTTGTGCAGATATAAAGCTCAGAATGTGTGGGGTTTGAAATGAAATGAAATCTGGGTCAGTGATCCCTTTGGCATTAAGCTATAATTTGACACATGCGATACCGACACCTACAGTACATAAAGGGAACAACAACAACAACAACAACAACAACTCCCAGTGACAGCACATCAATTGTTTGCTTTGGCTTTCTTTGGAATTTCAAAGAGTACTTATGAAATAGTAGTGTATGCTCTTCTAATTAAAGTCTTCAGTGAGTTTTGTGCTAAAAAGGAGCCAGATGCTATCTTACGGTGACGGTGGCTGTGTGCACCGAGGCGTACAGTGTCTGATTGAGGGGCGGCCATGATGGCGCATGGGGGTGGCAGAGGAGTGAGTGGAGGCGTTTGTACTGTTTCTTGGTGGAACGCCTCGGACACAGCCAGCGAAGACAGTTGAGGATGCCCACGTCGATCAGCATCTGCACACCAAAGCACATTGTAACGCTTGTGTTTTATTGACAAAAACAACATAGACAATTTGTCGTCAGCTAATATACAAAGCTACTTTGTAATATTCAAATACTGTAGGTGTAAGCAGGCTTCTATTAGGGGTAAGGCGTTCATTAGTAGAGCAGGCCGCTACAGTATTTGTACAAATGCGTTTTATTAATATTTCATTATTTTACACTACTAATATTCATTATATATTATCCTACTAATCGTTTAAATACTGTGCCACTCGCGAGTCAGTGAGGAAACGGTAGGTCTTTCTTTGGCAGGAGCCAATCACGAGTGAACTCATGACGAGCTTGTCAATCCATTGGAAATCGCAGGAGGTCATTACTCAAGATAAAAGTCTGACTCAGTGTGTCATCTTACAAAGAACGCAAAACTCATCACACAGTCACTTAACACTCAAAAGCTACGTAAGAAATTTACAAGGCAAGTACCACTACGCGTTTAAAATAAAAAAGTTATTTTAACTTCATCCCATAATGCATTTCGTCCCAGCAAAGCATTTCATTGCTGCAATGCTGCTTCTGTCCACCAGAGAGAGCCCAGAGGGAAGCTGACATCATTGCAGTGTATTGGTACTTGCCTTGTATATTCCTTACCAGCTTTTGTGTGTTAAGTTACTGTGTGATGATTTTAGTGTTATTTAGTGACCTGTCCACATGAAACCTGATTTTTTTTAAAAGCATATTTTTCTTTGAGTTTTGGCCTCTCACCCACACGTAAATGGATGTTTTTGACCATAAAAATTGAGCTTTTGGAAAACTCTGGCGAGGGTGAAGATTTTTTAAAACTCCAGCTTCAGCGTGTGGACAGCAAAGACGGAGATTTTGGCCTGTTGCTGACAGATGACATAATTATGTTATTTCTACATTAGTGCAATTTAATTTGTGCAATAGCAAACATAACATTGCTGCTTTTAACTCATTCAATCCCAACCATTTTTCAAACGACAACCCCTTCAGCACCGGCCATTTTCAATGATTCTGATTGATTTTTCAAGGCACACAGAATGTTGTGTTCTATGACTATATAAACATGGAACCTAGCAAAACAAAGACTAGGCTCTCGTCTTTCATCAGCTTTTTCCGTTCTTTAGTAATCAGCAGCAGAACACAGGTAAGTTTCAGGAAAATATCAGTTCCAAACAAGAAAATGGAGAAAAATGGCTTTTGGTGAAAAATACATTTCAAGCATAACTTTCACACAAATGTTTTGCTTTTGTGACAGCTCAAATATCTCAACAACTATACCTATGTTTTATATCAAAATAACTATTTATTTACAAATACTGTATAAGACCAAGAACTATTTACAATTTGACTTTTGGAACTAAACTGTGTGTGTGCACGCATGCGTTAAAATTTTCCTACAATGCGTAACGTTCTGCACGCTACACTCCTTGCTCTTCTACTTCCTCCTTTCTGTCGAGTGTGTATTTACATGCAAAAGATCCATGCCGACCTCTTACCAAATGCACTTCTGACACATCGTGGCCGTTTTTATGGCTTAAAAAAAACATATCAGATGTATAAATACATCTTTGGAGTTTATACGTTATACGTTTATAAAAACGTATAAATACGTCTTTGGAATTGAATGAGTTAAGCATAATTAAATTACTTTTTGTGTGTATAAGAGTAAATATTCTTTCGCTTTACACTGACGAACAAAGGCACCATTATGGGCTTCGGAGGACGCTACTGCTGCTGTTTTGCTCTCTAAAACAGCTACGACGCCCCTGCCAACGATGGCGATTTGGGACAAGACCCAATCGGACCTCTAGCTGGTGGGACAACTTTCACCAGTACAGTATATCGTTATTTTGGAAGAATGGCGTGGTAATGTTAGCAAGAAAATCGTGATTGCTCTTGACTGAGCTGCATCGCCCGCACATTGAAAGAAAAAAATGCCTCTCTTGTTCTGCATAACTGCTGTCACGGAGGCAATTAAAAAAAGGAAAATTTTCCAGACACAGAATTATTTCAGCAATGATAGCATCGCAGCCGATGGCGTCAAAATGAACTACACTTCACAGCATTGTAGTGAATATCAACATCTGCTACAATATACAGTGTTCCCTCGTTTAACGCCGGGTTAGGTTCCAAAAAATACCAGTGTTAAGTGAAATCCGTGTAGTAGAAATAGATTTTTTTTGTTGTTCTTTGTTTTTTTCGTTCATTATATATTTTTTCATTTCCAGAATATGTTTTTTCATTTACAGTATATGTTTTTTTGTTTACAGGATGTTTTTTGTTTATTATATATGTTTTAAGGTTGTAAAACCCCTCACCACACACTTTATAGACTTTTCTCAGACATAAGAAAATATATATGTTGCGCATACACAGGGCCTTGAAAGCACTGATCACGCCTTGGTCCATGGGCTGAATCAGCGATGTAGTGTTTCCAAAATAAGCCTGTCTCATCCATATTAAAAACTTGTTCAGGCTTATATCCCCTTTCCTCGATGATGGCTTTAAATTAGTTTTATGTATGCCTCTGCTCCGGCATCCACAGAGGCGGCCTCTCCGTGGTCTTGTTTGCGGACAGTTAAAGCCCTTTTTGCATCCTAGTTAAAATGTATTGCTGCTGTAGTCCTTATGTTATTTTTCTCCTTCTTTATGGTACGAACCAAAGATTAATTTATTCCATAATGGCGCCCTACAGCTGCGTAAGTTCTACCTTCCATCAGTATGTCCAGAATTCCAACTTTTTTTGCATCTCCCTCTGCCTTTTGGGTGCAACTGCAGATGCCTTTGTGAAGTGTATGGACTGCTGATTTGGACATGTGAGTCTCTTGTAATAAGACAATGTCTGCTTGGATGTTCTTCAAATGGTTAAAAAAAATATTTGTCTTTTTCTATAGACCCAACTACCCTGACATTCCAAGTGACAAATTGTATTGAAGTCATCCTAGACTAGCTTTTGGTGATGTGTGTTTAGACAAGTACAAATGTGAAGTACAGTATGTGTACCTGTAAGTAAAAGTCATGTGAATATATATGTTTAAATTTAAGCTTAAATTGTGCATAGGCAAACTAACATGGTCATCCTGAGTTAACTAAACTACCGTAACTAAAGTGAGGATGTGATATGGGTTTGTGCATGTGTGAGATAAGCGTGCTTGTAAGTGGGGGTGATGCAATAAGATTATAGTTATTACAACTGTGTGCATTACAGTTATTGGGCGGTTATTAATCCTCGGGCACTCACCTCAACCACAAAACAAATGAGGAAGTTGAGAGCAGCCACAGCGACAATCAGCATCTTGAAATTAAAGTCTAAGATGTCGTAGAGCTGCAGAACTTTGATGAACAACGACCCGGGATACAACGCCAGGTAAGTCATCGCGGCAAAAAGAATGAGGAGTAAACACAGGAAAATGACTGGAAAGATAAACAAAGAAGACGTAAACGACTGAGGATTGCAAATGTTGAATATGATATCTTCTAATATGTGTTACCGTTGCGGTACAGAGGGTTCTTGTGAGGGTAACCTTTGGTGACCACAACGGCCACAAAGATGTACTGGAAACCTGACAAGGAAAACACTGCAGTGTTTTCCATGTTGGGTAGGTTCGCTGCCCCAAACACAGTGGAATTGAGGGGACTATACCTGAGGGAACAGAACATGACTTCTAAATTCTAAACAAACAAATATCTACTATCTACTCTTTAATTATAGGTAGCAAATGAAGTAGGGCTCACTAAATGGCAAGAATTAGGACAGACTGGCAGGTCTTGCTAATTTAGCTATTTAGTCATCTCACTCATAAATAACCAATGTATGAACCCATTACTGTACAGAACAATGTTGATGTACATCCAAATAAGGGCTGTAGATCTATTGCAGTTTTAACTGCTCTAACTTGTCTTTGTACTGACCAGTCCTGTGAGACGGTGAGAAAGAGTGCAGCCAGCTGGCCCAGTATGACCATGCAAATGTGGATGAATAGGCTGCCCAGGACGGGCAGGGTCAGGAGATTGGCGGGGGGTCTGCGGGGGCTCAGCTCCTTACTGGGGCCTCCTCTGCCCATCACAATGGCCAGCTGGGTTACCAGTATGAGATCAATGAACAGGAACTGCATGTCAGCCAGGTTGGTGCCCATCTAGAACAGGTTTAACAGTGGCAATACAGTTCTATCCTCCAGACTGTCATAAGGTTTGTGTGAGACTCACTGTGTAGAGCAGGAGCACAGATGTGAACTGAATAATGCTGTAGAGGGCCATGTATCTGAAGAGACTGAATGAAGTCACCAGCGAGCATCGGCCTTCTCTGCGGAGACGAGAGGAAACTCGGACATCAAGTTATATTTTTTTTAACAGTTTACACTATAGGAGGTTTAATTGCCTGATGAGCAGCGGCACACAGCTGATGTTCTCTGTCTTGGAGGTAAAAGGCGACGCAATAGAGGCCTCTGCTTCTGACAGCGAAACCCCGACATCAGCCGCTCTAAGAGCGCCGCAGTCATTGGCGCCGTCACCACACATGCCCACCCGGTAGCTGTGGCAATGAAATAGAAGCTTGGATCAATTTGGTGTTGTTGTTTTGCCCCACTAAAAATACCTCTTTTTTTAGTTAAAACAATGAAAAGTAATGCTGCAGTGTCTCAGAATTGATTTTAAATTAATACAAATGAATTTAGTGAAAGTCAAACATCCCAGAGGTCGTACAATCTTGAATTCAAACGCAATGCAAAAGTCCGCAAAAATATGCCTTAGTTATGCCATGTGTGTCACACGAGACTAGACAATTAATTACACAATTATTATTATACACTGTATATCTTATTTTTTTTGTGAAATCACCACAGAACATTACCCACGCTGGCAAAGAGGAAAATAAAGATGATAACCATAAAACCACAAATGGAACTTCCAGTGACAGCGGAAAGAGTCTGGCTGCTCAGTACAACGAGCAATACAATTCATTCAGTTTCAATGACATAATACCTATAAAATGCCACTAGGTGTTGGCATCGCTTCTTCTTAATTTTCTACTACCTAACTGTCAAAATGACGTGAGAATGTTAAAATTATACCTAACACTTTGCCTGCAAACTTAATAAAGCTTTTATGAGGGCTTGAGTGTTCTCTTCTTGTTTGTGTGCACAGACTCACTTCAGCTTCTGTAGTTCTTTCACCAGTCGGGTTTTCTGGTCAGGTGCCATGCGTGCAAAGACTGTGGCTCGCATTAAAACCTGCAATGACATAATGTCACTTCGGTGTATAAATGTTACGTCACAGAGAAGACTTATTGGTAGTGAATAGTCATTACCTTTGACAGATGTTCAGGGAAGTGGTCACAGACGACAGCGAAGGAAGTGCCACTAATAGCCAAGTGATAGCCAAAATCTCCCTGGTAGACATCCTGGGAAAAGAAGGGAAAATATCAACTACTGCAAAGTTAATGATTCTAGTACTTAATTAGGCATAACCTTTAAGTATTTTTAGCTCATGGGATTTAGGCAACAAAACAAAACTGTCAAAATTGAAATATATGCAGGCTGCAGAAGACGTGATACTATCATTCCTAAATCAAGCCTTTTTGCCAATCAGATGACCAAAAAAAGGAATTTCCAGAAAGACATGAAAAACAGAATTACTTGTGAATATCACTTTGAGTAGGACAACAAAAATCAGCTGAATACATGAAAAAATGTACAGTCAAACTTGTCTATAGCGGCCACTAGAGGGAGTCTGCAAAAGTGGCCACTATAGACAGGTGGCCTCTATAGACAGGTTGGTGTCCAGGTTGAATGTTGACCAGTAGAGGAAAAAAAGAAAAAAAAGGGAAAAAATAATAATAATAATGTTGACCAATAGAGGGCACTGCGGACTGCGGATAAAAGTTGTACAGCACTACTAGGCTTGTTATTATCATGGTTCATAGTTCATGGTTTTAATTCATCCTGAACATGCATATGAGTCAAACAGTAGCACATCACATAGTACAATTCACAATTTTGCATGTCCAAAAAGGAGTAGGAAGAAGCAAAGCTTATTTAATCCTACCCCTCATCAGTTTCACATCAGTTGCAATACATGTATTCACCTCTTGTTCTTCCAAGTGTACTTAGTAGGTCTACATGACAATGTAGTGCAATCATAGCCAAGTTTTTTACTTACTAAAAGGAAGCTAGAGGCTTAATAATAACTGGTAGAATATATCCACGACCCACAGAACAAAGCTGTGCTAGTAATGTCTTACGCTTGTTTTTAATATTTTACTTTTTATACGGCAGAGTGTCATTACAGCTTTAGTTCATCAAGAAGTGACGGGAAGTGACGGTGGGCGTCCCGAGCAGGAGAGCTAGGCTCAGTGCTAGCTGTGAGTTTCGAGAGAGTTGGGAAGTGTGTTTATGTTGGCGTGGATATAAAGTGCTGCAGTGTTCTCCGCTGTTAATAAAGCCATTAAAGTGCATCGGCGACGTGAGTTTCTCCTTCTCACAACAAGTGGCATTACAGTATTGACCAGTGCACACCAGGAAATAGCGAGCTCAAAAGAAGACGTTTTTTTTATGTGGAACAACTGACAGTTTGTGTGGATCTTGTGAATGTGAGCTAGGACTCAGACACCCACAGATTACAGCACTTCATTTGCATGACAAACTGGAGTCTCAAACATAAAAACATAAATAAAAAAATGTTTCTTCTTGACAGTCTCCTACAGGCCTTCCTTGCTCACAAGGCAGGGGCAGGACAAATAATCATCCAGGATAACATCACCGTTTCCAAAACATTTGACCTTTTTTTTCCATTTTCCATGTTTTCCATGGCTGGAAAAATGGTCAATCATTTTCCAGGACGCGTGGGAACCTTGTACAAATGATAAAATAAAATACACTTGCCCATGTGGACATCTCTAATAATAATAATACTAACACGGAAAGTAAATAACAAGAATCAACAAATGATGGGGTTTACTAATACTAGGCATGTCCGATAATATCGGCATAAAAAATGAAATATCGGTTCGCATTGGTGCGTTTTTTCTGCCGATAATGATATCGGTGCTTGAGTGATGACATGCTCCACACAGCAACAATCTTGCTAGCCCAGTACATCCGCAGTCTGCAATTATTTCCAAGTTTCGCCTTTGGACTATAAATATGCCTAATACCGAGCATCTCTAACCAAGACTGTACTTATTTTGGTCTGTGAGCATCGACTGACCCGGGTTGTGACCACTGATCCCTCCCCATCCTCCATGTAGAACCTCAAGGTGGCCGTGGCCTGAGTTGTGTGGGCGGTGGCTTCAACAAACATGACCACCTCATCGGACCTCACCATGCCGCAGCTTTTAGCCACATTGACTGCTGTTAGGATGTTGTCTCCTGTGTTGAGAATAGCAATGTGTGATTGATGTGAAGGTTTAGCACATTGTTAAGAGGTTGTCGCTCACCTGTGACCATTACAGTACGAAGCATTGCCGTCTTTAGCATTTTGATGACCTTGCTGCTCTCTGGTTTCACCAGGTTCTTCATCATTAGCAGACCCAAGAAGAACATGTCTTGCTCTACCTCGCCTCTACGGTTAAACATATACATACATGTAAATAACCAGGATCTCTAAGTAACGGCAGGTCATACATAGATATATATTTGCATTAACAACTGTGACTATGGGAAATGGCTTGGTGTATTTTTTTTTATTTTATTTTTTTTAAATAACTCTACAACCAGCGACATTTGAAGTAACATGAGTGGTCAGCATCCAGCACCTTTATCTACCTCTGTCGTTACTTTGAAACAGTGATTCTCAGCTGGCGGGTTGCGACACAAAAGTGGGTCACAGAGATGTTTTCACAGGGTCGCAGGGTCTTTGCCAAAAAAAAAAAAATAGTGGAATGGCCTGATGTCCTTGAACACACCTCACGTCTGTGCTATTTGCTTTGCTACGCAACCATGGGGTGCGTGCCATGTTTATGGGTGACTTGGTCAAGCTTGAGCGGGAGGGGAAGGACATCAAGTATAGACTTAAGGCACCGTCACACAGCTAGATATCTCCTGGAGAAGAGCGTGGCATAAAGTGAAAGCTCATGTTGTCCTACGTGGGCAAATTCCACCCACAATGAAGACTATCAGGTACAAAATGATGGTACCGTTTAATGCCCAATCAGAAGAAATGGTCCTCCTATTATTATTAAACTTATCTACTGAGTGTTGAATCAGAGCAACTGGACTTGCTTCATTTTTATCTTCTTGGATCACTTCTTATCCAGGTCCAAGTGCAAATGCTCTGATTCAGCTCCCCAGATATAACATGTACTGAAACCTTTACCCCCACTTTTTTTTATTTTTTATTTAAATTGAATTTTGAATTTGTGGATAAAAAACGTATTGTTGCTGAAATGATCATGAAACTTGTTTTGTGCTGGTACACCGTGTTATTTTGCATTACCTTAAATACAAATTGCACTTTAATGTTTTGTTTACAACTGGCTCAAAATTACACCGCCAGTGCTTAGCAAAGGCTCCTGCGCATGTGTATGTAACCAGGGCCGCAACTTACATGCTCGGAGCTTGACGAGGGCGGGATATAACACTTGCAACACGTTCGAATGTTAGCGCCCTCTCGGCAGCCCCGTAACCAGGGCCGCAACTTACATGCTCGGAGCTTGACGAGGGCGGGATATAACACTTGCAACACATTCGAATGTTAGCGCCCTCTAGGCAGCCCTGTAACCATTGCCAACAGTCTTTTTACATTTAAAATTTACATTTATTCATTAAGTTTACATTTAACAATTTCCGCAATCTGGGTCACCACTTGTCATTGAAGGGTGATGGTGGGTGCCGCAAACAATGTTACAATGCTGTTGGTGTGATACTCATGCGTGCTACACTTGCCCTACTATTGTCTGCAATTAACTCAAAAGTGCTATTAATGCTGGCTGAACAGTTTGCTCCTTACCACCATTACAACATTGGTTCTGTTGCTGCCGTGTTGTGAAATAGCGTGTTAATAAATGACGATGAGGTTCAGAGAGAGCTACAGTAAGTCGTCCTTTTCACTTTCTCATGCACTCCAAACAGTTCTTAAAGTTAAAAAATAAACTTATTCTATATAATAAGTTTTAACGTCCTACCGTTCAATGGTGCTCAGATTAGCACATTTGTCCATTGGTTTATAGGCAAGAGCAAGGACCCTGAGACCTTCACTTGAAAAGCTGTGTAGTTTGCTTGAGAACTGTGGCGGCACTGTAAACATAAAGTATCTTATTTAGCATTGCTATACTATCTACTTAAAAAGCTGCAAAAATGACCTTGATGATCAACAGATCTATAGCATTGTGTAAAAAAAAAGGAAAAAAAAAGATGGAGAACAACTAATAAGACCCTAGACCCCTTTAAGTTTCCCATGAATCTTAATTCTGACCTGTGTCTTGTCGGCAGAGGCTGGCCACCATCTCCGGGGATCCTTTCATAAAAGCCACAACCGAGCATCCCCCGCAGGCCACTGTAACCACACTCATCCTCTGCAGGGCTGAGCAGAAGGGAAACCTCTGGACTATCGCCACCGGCTCGCTTGCAGGCTAAAAGAAGATAAGCAAGGCCCCGTGATGTTATGTCCCCGTGGCTGATAGATTGGTTCTAGTTAGTGTAGGCAAGGACACTCACAGTTTCATGAAAAGGAAGCGGCATTGCAGGAGGTCTCATCACAGCTAAAACTCTGTGACCTCCAAACTCTGCATCCAACACCCCACCGTCCTCTCCTGGCTCTTGTAGTGACTGCAACAGAAGCACAGAATTGTGGTTCTGCAGAGGTCTAAAAATGTAAATAAAGTACATTTAACATGAAAAAATGTGACATAATAGGTGTAATTTCTAGGTGGTGTAAAGAAAGTTTTAAAGGGCCCATATTATAAATTTTTTTAGGCAGAGCCCTAGGCTTTATTTGAATAAAGCCTCTGTCCTCTGTGGGCAGATACATGGAGCGGGCTCACCTAGACACGGGGGTCAGAGGCAGTATCACACCCATGAGGAAGGTGTGCCCTACTATTTTGTTACTGAGGTCAAAAGTCAACCGTTCCTTGTCTGTAATGTGCTCCAATACTTGTCTTGTGAAAATATCCAATTGTTCAAGATGTGAATGATGGTGTGAAAGCAGTCAGTTTTTTAGGCTCCTACCCAACCGGTGGAATTGACCATTTTCATCTCCAGAGGGTCTCCAACGGGCTGCCCTTGCAGCAGAGTCACAGTGTGACAGCAGGCCAAGCCCGAGAGCAGGGACCCCGGCGAGAGAAGCCTGGGGTCGGAGACCACCTCTGTGAAACCGGCAGGTCCGCCCTCCATCACGCCCCACACATCCAGCCCCTCCTCTGTCAAAGTTCCTGTCTGGAGAATAGGCATGGTGCTCAAAGACAACCTCAACATACTATATTTACTAGGACGTCTGATAATATCGGCCGAACAATATAATTGGCAGATAATGACATAAAATCGAGTTCATATCCATATTGTTTATTCTGCCGTTAATGATATCACCGCATGAATGATGGCGTGCTCCACACAGCATCTCAGTATGTCCACGGTGTGGAATTATTTCCATGTTTCGCCTTTGCATTGTAAATATGCAATTTGGAATGAAAGCGCTAATAATGCAAGGTGCAAGTAAGGCATCTTCCTTTAATACTTCTAATCTAATATGTTTCCTTGATGCTGAATTGGGGTGTCACAAGATCTCGCGAGATTAAAACATGACAAGATAAGAGAAAAAAAACGTTTTGTGGGCACTCGGCCAAGGACGATAATAAATTAATTAATTAATTAATCAATCACACAATAAATGAAAATGAACTCGATAAAATTGCCGGCCTTAAGATATTGCCATGTGCATGCGTGTCCGTTTCCAAAATCTCCTGCCTCCAAACAGGCAGGAAGGTGATTCACTCTTTGTGTTGGTTTCAGTAACCTTGGAGTGAACCCTTTGGTCTGTCATACAGTCTCTTTGTCTCGGTGGGTGGAGGTGGGGGCAGTAGTATACAGTACACACAGTGTGCAGAAGAGTGTAACGTAGTAAATTAAATTACGTACTAATTAAATTAGTAAATTGCAATATATTGTCATATATACATTTTTTCTTTGAACCTTTCTTAAAGGTAATGTTAAAATTCTGTCTTGTCTCATTCTTGTAGACCCAATCTCATGTATCGTCTCGTCTCATGAAGTGAGTGTCTCGTGAGATTCCTTGTGCTGAATGAGCCCAGTTTATAATTTCACTGATTGCATTACTCCAGAGTTACTCCATTACTGTAAAAGAACGAAACTGAAAAACAAAAACAATCTTATCGTTCACGAGATGTCTTGATCAGGAGCACGCAAGTGGAGAGTAGGAGGGGGGGGAGGACTAGCCCGAGTCGAAACGCGACTCAAAGAGTCTAAGAGTCAGCTGGTCTCACAGACAAACGCACACGCACTACATGATAATGCTGTGTGCAAAATTTTAATTTGTAACTTAACTTAATTGTTTATAAGTTAGTTTAAGGGCGACTACGAAGACGAAAGGAAGTTGAAGGGACAAGCCTGTCAATCACACAAACTCACATATGCGCTGTATGAGTCAGCCAATGAGATGAGAGCATAGGCGGTGCCCCGATAATCAGCCAATGAGATTAGAGCGGAGGCGGTGCCCCGATAATCAGCCAATAAGAGTGTGAAGCGTCAGAGTTTCTGGATCATTTCCTGCTTGGTTTCTATCGACAACTTTTCCCTTTTTTTTCTTATCACTTACACTACAATGAGGAAGAGAGGTTGAAGGGAGCAGCATGTCTCACACAAACACACGGACGCGCTGGATAAGTCAGCCAATGAGATGAGAGCGTAGGTGGTGCCCTGATAATCAGCCAATGAGAGCATGAAACGTCAGAAGGCGTCACCAAGCACTAAACAAATGGAATTTCTGAACTTGCACCGACTTGACGCTTTACGTTATATGGAATTTCTTCCGTAATACGATGCAAAAACTTTACATAAATTCTTTACATTCAGTAGAATTTACATAAAAGGAGGTTTACATTATGCGAGGTACTAATGTATATCGGATATAGGTAAGAATGCCAAAATCTATCAACTGCAGAGCGTACCAGCCTATTTTTTGTTTGTTATTGAAATTGTTGAATTATGTTTGCTCTGGAATTGAGTACTTTCATTTAAACCCTTGAGACCATTTTAAAATTAAGGTGCACTTCTTATCCTTAGGTCCCAAAATGGGCCCCTGTCATAAAAGTCTTTTCACTTCCATTACAAGTCTTCATACTTAACCGTATATCCAGTACAGTACAGTATATCCTTTTCAGAACTCCTGTTTTTCCCCCCATGGAAAAACAAAAATAGGCAATATTTTCCAAAAATGACATGCAAAATGGCCGCATGGTGGTCTAGTGGTTAGCATGTTGGCTAATTGGTGACTCTAAATTGTCCATAGGTATGAATGTGAGAGTGAATGCTTGCTTGTCTATATGTGCCCTGCGATTGGCTGGCGACCAGTCAGGGTGTACCCCGCCTCTGGCCCGAAGTTAGCTGGGATAGGCTCCAGCATACCCGTGACCCTAATGAGGATAAGCGGCATAGAAGATGGATGGATGGATGGAAAATGTTTATGTACCTGTGACAACCTTTGAAAATGCAGCATACTGAATCGAACCTACAGTATACAGTAAGTGCACATCCAAAGTTGTTTTGTTTTTCATTCTTCTTAACATGTCCTTAACATTGACTCATAGTCGACCCCAATGACAAAAAAATGTTAGCTTTGCTGTAAAAAAATATCACAAACAATTGGTTCCAAACCCAAAGGTGATAAGCGAATGTCCGCAATGTAGGATTCCTTATTTATAAATGGAATGTTTTCATAGTTTCATAGTCATAGCATTGTGTTTCTCACCTTCTAAATACGGTTTGTATTATTAGAGCGGAGAGGACATGCAAAATGTAAGAATGTAGCCTTGAGTAGGTCAATAATTGATAACAACATTGATTTTGATGCAATATTATTTTTGAAGCAAACTTCTGCAAAAAAGTTACAATCTTTACTAGGGATGTCTGATATTGGCTTTTTTTTGCCAAAAACCGATGCCGATATTGTCCAACTCTCAATTTCCGAATCCGATATCGGTATGTGTAACATCACATATCTTTTCTTGAGCAAAAAGTAACAATACTCTTAAATGAGTACAGTTGTTTTGTTGGCTACTCTATGAGTAGATAATTAATGTATAACATATTTTATGTAAGAATACATTTGTGTTTCTTGTGCCTTGATTTATGTTATTTTTGGAAAGATTTATTTTTAGTTTAAGGGGTATCGTTTAAAATATATTAATTTGTTGATTATTATTTTGAGTGATAACTTTCATGTTCTTATTTTATATTCTAGTTTTATTGCATTAAAACTACTATATACTCTCCTGATCAAAATCTTCGGACCAGCTGAAAAATTGCTAGAATTTGTATTTTGCACATTTGGATCTTAATGAGGATTTAAGTAGAGCTACAATATGCAGAAACAAGAAGGGGGAGTGAGACAAAAAGCATTTTGAAAAAAATTAAACTGAAATAGGTTGTTTATCAGCTGATCAAAAGTTTAAGACCATCGCTCAAAAAATAACAAAAAACTCTCAAACCAGAACAAAAAATGTTCTCAGTAGGACTCAGTAATGAGTAGCTCCACCCTTCTTGTTAATCACTTCAAAAATTGCTTTGGGCTTGCTTGATGCGAGTGTTTCCAGGAGGCTAGTGGGAACATTGCTCCAAGTGGTGAAGATGGCTTCATGAAGGGCATCAACTGTCTGGATGGCTATTTTTATAAACTTCCCTTGCCATCCATCCCCAAATGTTCTCTATGGGATTTAAATGAGGGGAACATGCAGGATGGTCCAAAAGAGTGATGTTATTCCCTCTGAAGAAGTCCTTGGTCAAGCGAGTATTGTGAACTGCAGCGTTGTCCTATTGAAAAACCCAGCTGTTACCACACAGACGACCCTGCATCACCTGAAGCTCCAGTGTTCCACTGAATGAAAAAGCACCCTAGATCATGATGGACCCCCTCCACTGTGTAGAAAACATCTCAGGTGGATCTCCTTGTCTTGCCAGTAACGTTGGAAGCCATCTGGACCGTCAAGGTTACATTTTTTCTCACCAGAGAATAAAACTTTTTCCACCTTTCAATGTCCCATGTTTGATGCTCCCTGGCAAAGTCTAAACGAGCAGTTTTGTGGCGTTGAAGGATGAATTTGTTTTTTGTTTTTTAAACCCTTTTCCCACAGGTGCCGTCTGATGGTTATTGCGCTGCAGTCGGCACCAGTAAGGGCCTTAATTTGGGTGGAAGACCGCCCAGTGTCTTGATGGGCAGCCAATCGGATCCTCCGGCTCAGCACAGGTGTGATTTTTACCACTTGACTTTTTTGTTCCATAATGCTCAGGATCTTTAAAAATGTTTTGAATGACTGTTTTATTGCGGCCAACCTCAGCAGCAATGGCACGCGGCGAGAGGCCTTGCTTATGCAGCTCGACAATCCGACCACGCTCAAAAAAAAGAAAGCTTCTTAGCTTTAGCCATCAGGTGGGCATGACAGTGTGAATGCCTGACAGAAAATTAACATTTTAAGCAGATTTGGGCTTTGGGCTTAAACTTCTGATCAGGAGATAAACAACCTATTTCAGTTTTTTTTTTTTTGTTTAAAAAAATTACAAGTTCCAAATATTTTTTGTCTCACTCCCCCTTCTTGTTTTTGCATATTGTAGCTCTACTTAAAACCTCATTAAGATCCAAATGTGCAAAATGCAAATTCTAGCAATTTTTCAACTGGTCTTAAGATTTTGATCAGGAGTGTATATACACTGTGTGTGGTTTTTCAGTGTTTTTTGTTCTATAGCTGATATGATGTGAATTATTACTGTGTTGGATTAATAAAGTTCTTATCTAAGCCAAAATGTGCCTAACTGTTTCCCAAGTATATTAGTGCGTGTTTGAATGTATAAATGAGAGGCATTAACTTAAATTTCTTTGTAGAAAGGATCTTTATGAAGTACATTTACTTCTATTCACCTACAGCGCAGCCTTGCCACATCCAATATGGTGGCAATACTGACATACGGCTCAGCGAAGCGGCATCTACATATATGGTTTTGACAACAGCGCTTCCTGCATCCCAGCGTGCTTTGCTGTCCTGTTGTTGTAAATAGCCACTAACTTAATTTTTTTTTTTTTTAGCTCTTTCTTTAAAAATCACAGTGAGAAAGACGAGTGTGTGGAATGGCAACCCCCCCCCTACTGTAATTCTCAAAGACTTCTGAGCAGCACAGTATGCATTTCATGATGTAGCAAGTTCAGCAGTGTTGCAAATTTGCAAGCTTGGCGCTAAAAGTGAATTTCCCCGCTGTGGGATAAATAAAGTACAAATACAAAAGCTCTGTATCGGCTTTTATTTCGGTATGTTGGCCGATCACGTTTTTATGCCAGTATCAGCCCGATAATTACCGGTGGCCAATAATATCGGACATCCCTAATCTTTACCCAATACGGTTCCTCTCATAAGAATTTTAAAATAAGACTTAAGAAAAAGCAAATCCTGGTCAACCAAGTGTCATACAATTAGCCTTCAAAGCGATTGATATATTGAGACTCAAAACAATTAGATAAGCAGAATGTACACTTTTGGTTCACTAAAGGACTTATCATGGTAAAACATCAACTTTACAGATGCCACATCTGCTGTGCAGATAGGTGCGTGTATTGTGGTAAAAACATCTGCTGCTACACATGGCAGCATTGGATGTCATATAGAGGTAATTAAAAGGTAAATATACTTCACACGCAAAATATGCTTTCTGTTTGGGGAGATGGTTTACTTATTGACGTAAACAATGCAAACCGTGATTGATTGGAGCACGGCATCTATTACAGCAGAGACCACTATTGAAGGAAATATGGTATGTATACATACAAAGCACAAACCTGGTCCTCACCTTGTCAAAGCAGAAGAGCGACACTTTGCCACTGATGTTGATGCGCGGCGGACTAATGCAGAAAATGCCGTGCTTCTTGAGCCTGTGCTGGGCGTAGATTGTGCCAGTGGTGATGGCAGCGGGCAGGGCCGGAGGCACGACTATAGTGACTAAATCCAAAGCCCGAATTACCATCTCAATCCAATTCATCTGGAGACAAAAATGTCATCAGTGAGATGGGTTTGGAAAGTCAGCAAAGTCCTTAATTTTCCAATCCAGTATACACTTACATCAAACCATGAGAAGACAACCAAGCTGTAAATGGTCCCGAACAAAGCTGTATCAAGCAGAAAGATATAAAAAAAAAAAAAAAGTTGGTGTGCATCAGAGTTGAACCGATGACCAATAAGGTGATATATGAAAATATATATGGATAACTTATCCAATATATGGAAAAAGGTTGTGGGTCACACACCTCTCAGGTAATCAATCGGGAGTTTGAATACTACTTTTTCTCCTGAATTTTAAAGGATCCATAATGTACTATTTTTCAAGAAGCCTCAGAGGTCCCACAATATTGTATTAGAAGTGTGTTGTCCAAAACCTAGCCTTAATGCTGGAAGTTTAAAAGTACTTTTAGTAACCCATACTGGGGACACACTTTTGTGTGTCTGTAGTTTTAATGTTAATGAGCTTAGTTTGTCCACACCCGTCTCCGACAGTGTGTGTCTCTCCAAGAAGCGCTACTGTGTACTTTATCCACTTCTTACACATACACTGTAACTCTGCACTTGTCCAACGTAGTAGAAGCCATACAGTATATCATATACAACAAACTAACATTAAAGAGTGGGACAGGAGGACAGAAACTGCACCAGGATAGCTATGTGAGCTACAGTGATAACATTACACTAACATTTTAACAGCAACGCCATGTTGGTTAGGCTATTCACTGAAGAAAAACTAAACGATCAAACTTACAACTCCCATGTGTATGTGCTCCAATCTGTGGCTGACTGACAGATACTGTAGTTGGGTGAGTTAAAGGCCTTATTTTAAGATGTGTAGCCAAGCCTTTTTGTAGCCGTTTATACATTAATTAACTTGCTGTTTTGGTGGTCTTACCCAAAATGCCCAACGTGATCAGGAACTTGGTGGCATCTTGGTAGAAGCGGAAGTTGGTAGGCTGAGGGTACAAAATGGAGCTGACCAAGCTACCTTTGGCGGTATAAAACCCTGTAGATGACACATACAATAACTGTTTTTTGGATATTATTGTCATTCTAATTACAAAGCAATGGAAAAAAATAATGTGCAGTGTCATGCCTCACTAAAACACTCCACTTTTCACTTTCACTACTTACCAGTGCCCGTGACGATGGCGACACCACCAGCACCAGTGGGCCCCCCACCTTTGGCCCGGATGACCTGTGTTCCACAGAACAGTGCATGCTTGCGCTCAGCTTCTGAGATATATCTCCTGTCGGAAGCCGGCAGGGGGGTTTTCAGCACTGGGACACTCTCACCTGGACACATGAAATAGTAATTATTGTCATATTGATACAGTATATATGTGTGTCCCCGTGGTTTATGCCATCAACACCAGGAAGCACAAACATCCTTGCAGGCTGGGCGGCCTCACCTGTCAACATGCCTTCATTGACAAGACACTCCCCGATCAGCAGAGCAGCGTCACAAGGTAGCAGCAGACCATCCTTGGGTAAACATATGCAGTCACCAGGTACCAGCTCCTCCGAACTGACATTCTCCTGTACTTTGACAATACGTTTGAAAAGGTAAAATCCTCTAATCAAAAGAATATATAAGAATTTTAAAAAATAAAATTACCTCCTGAGCTTCTTAGCACTGTGACTTTTGTGACCAAGCGGGCCATGCTGTGAAGAGTGGTACTTTGCTGTGGAGGGCACAGTGTTTATCCATTCTTTCTGTATATACCTGTATATACTGTACCTGTGTGTACAAAAAATCAGTATACTAGATACCTTGCGAATCTCATAAAGTGAGATACCGATGGAGAGCATGGAGACAAAAAATATGCACGCTGCGTAGAAGTAATATTCATCAAACAACCACAGGATGATACTGAATATTTGGAATAAATAGAAGGGGTTGAGGACCTGAAAAAGAAGAGTTTAATTGATATGAAGAAAAACAAATCAGTTGGTGCAGTATCTGACAAAAATGAGGACACCCTCAGATTTCAGCAACAATTGCTACTACAATATAGAGTATCTTCTTAAGGGACAATACTTTAGTAAGTAAACTTGGACTACTTATACATTAGAATAGCCAGTGTACCGTTTGTATCAAATATAGTATACTATCCACTGAAAATGAACCATTATTGTCTAAATGGCTGGCAACACAAGTGAAAACCAACATAATTGTGTCTTGCCTACAGTCAAGCAGGGTCGCTTGATCTAGGCTGCACGAATGCTGCTGGCCCTAGGGGAGCTGCGGTTCATTGAGGGGAAGGATGAATTCCAACATGTACTGTGACTTTGTGAAGCAGAAACATGATAAGGAGACCAAACACTTCCAAGATGACAAGTGTCTTGCTGAGGAAGCTGAAGGTGATGTAGCGGTCAAGTAGGTCTCCTGCAGACCTGAACCCAATAGAGGACCTGTGGGGCATCCTCAAGCAGAAGGGAGAAAGGTGGAGGAGTGCAAGGTGTCTAACATCCACCAGCTCCATCAGTGATGTCATCATCGAAGAGTGGTAGAGAATTCCAGTAACAACCTGTGCAGCTCTGGTCAATGCCACACCCAAGAGTTAAGGCAGTGCTGAATAACAATGGTGCTCACACACACTTTAAACATATTCACTATGAGGTGGTCTCATTTGTGTTGCCAGGTATTTACACAGCAATGACTGACCAATTTTCTGTGGACAGTAAATCTATACTGCTATACAAGCTGTACACTGAGTATCCAATTTTACTTACTATAGTATTGTCTAAGGGTGTCGCGAGATCTTGTGTGACGAGATTTCTCGTTTGGAGAAAAGCTGTATCGCGAGGACAGGGCAGCGAGAAGCCAATCAGAATTAGTATAGTATAGTATATATACAGGATAATTAGTATAGTATAACTTAGTATAACTGCCTGTTTTACTATGCATATGACAATAAAACTCTTGAATCTTGAGAATGTGAACAATCGCATCGCTACTATGAACGATAATACAGTAATATGGAAGTCGCAGTGTGCAAGACATTATTGGAAGCGCACATCAAGTGCTTTAGGCACACCTTGCAATCCGACCTACAGTACCTCGGTGTTCACAGCACCAGCGAGTGACATGTGGCTGTTTTTTTCCATCAGATTTGAACAGCTGCGTGCTACTTATGTCCAAGCAGAAGCTGTAGAAATCTACATTTGATCAATTTTATGTAAGATTTGTCTTATCAACCCACATAAATGTTCGGACTTGTCAGCACCCTTAATCACCAAGCGCTCATTGCATTTGGCTAAGTACCGGCTATCATCTGCTTCATAACACTCCTCATACATAGAAGAGATCCGTGTTGACAATTTAGCGGCATGGTCATATACACCGTATAACAAGTAAGGGTGTGCATTTAAGTGTTTCTTGCGCCATGCATTTATTCAGAAACTAAATACAAGCAATCAACAAAGTGTCCGCCAAAGTGTCCTTCCTGGCAAAATACTTTTTCCCCATGCCATGCAACTTTTCAACACAAAAGAGTGGGGGGCAATAAAAACACACAGGACTGGACTTATTACCTTATTAGGTATTATTATGATTTATTATGTATTATTGCACAACAAATTTGAGGTGATCTGTTCCATATTTAGTTAATTAGTCTTATTCTCCTTTTTTATCTCTCATGTCTTGCCTTGGTTGTTTTATTTTGAGATTACGTGATTAAGTTCATTATGACATTTGTGTAGAGCTGCTGGAAATGTGAATTTCTTTTTGAGATTTTAAAGTATCTATCTATCTATAGTATTTATAGGTGTACAAAGTCAGGCACAGGGGCCATCTGTGGAACGTGGCTCATTGCAGAAATAAAATGACCAAAAACCCAGCAAAATTGGAAAAAAATAAGAGCAAAAAGGCATAATGTAACAAGAAAAACTTAAAATTTGGATACTAATGACGAATAGAAACAAAGATTTGTCTTTAACTACATGTATAATGTTGTCTTTTTATAATAAAAAAAAATTACAACAATCAAAGGGCAGCTGGACACACTATATGCTGCTGTACATAATACAAACAACATCTTTGAGCGTCAACTTGTGCGACAAGAAAAATGCATTGTTTTGTGACTCAGTTAAATAAAAAAAGTTTGTCTAGTCATATTTTTTCATTGTATTTTTTTTTAAATTAATGTGAAAATGTCGCCGCATCTCTTTCTCGTGGACCCGAACTCGTGTATCGTCTTGTGAGTTGGCTGTCTCGTGACACCCCTAGTATTTTCCCTTGATAGAACAAATAAGATATAATAAAATGCTTGCTGAAAGTTGAGGGGTGTACAAACCCTTATGAGATATTGTATAAAATATAATCTCCATCTCACCTCCTCGGTCAGTAGTGTGTAGTAAGACTTCACAGGCACATCAATCAGGTTGGGTCCATACACTTGTTTCCTAGAAGATGGCATTGAACTGACTTATTAACTAATGAGTTGTTCATGACAAAATATAGTTTTGTAGTCGGCTTCTGAAGAGATTAATGTACAGTTGTCCCTCACCACATTGCGGATCAAATTTTGCGGCTTCACTCCATCACTGTTTTACAAATATATATTAATTAATGGATCCTGCTATTTTGTGGTTGAATACGGCCTAATATTTGTAAAAAAATATGCATATTGAAGCAAATGTTCCGTATTTATTGCCTAAATTAAGCACTGTCAAGCATAAAATGGCTAAATGAACTAAAATACAAATACAAGGAATTAATAAGTCGCATTAAAATTGTGAATGTAGCATTCTACATTGGTCACTAATTGTCATTAATTGTTCGGTGAGACAAGCACCAGACTTGATCGAACAACAGGCTTTTGTTGCGGGTTTAAATTATCTCACAACAAACAGAATAACAACAACATAAAAATCAAAATAATAATAATAATAATCATAATAATAACAACACAGGCAACTGTTGTGACAGTAATCCAGCTAATACTCAACTCTGAACCCCTGACATCACTTCCTGTCCGCACATCCAGAAGACATTTATTACAACACACACAAGCATGAGTCTTATTTATGTCTTAAATGGCTTATTTTCTCTGATTGTAGCCACTACATTGGGTATTACAAATGTAAAGGTGACTCTATATGGGTGTTATTTGATGTCTAGAGGGCTCTAATACAGTAATGTTAAAAAACATATTTAGTAGCGCGTGAACAGGTTTTGTATTTCATAACTACGAAAATATTCAGTGGAAATTCACTTGTCACGGTCCTGTCAGGAGCCAATTAACCACGATAAACGAGAGATTAGTGTATATCCGTGCTAGTATAAATTTTCAATTAATGTGTGAAAACATCACCTCACAGTGCTAACGGGTGTTGGACATGTGCTCACCTCACAATCTGCTCGGATTGACTCAAACCTTTTTTGAAGCCATGGAGGTCCTTGCCGGTCCAATCGTCATTGAGGACACTGCAGCCAAAACATATACCATTGTGATGATTCTCCCAGATTTTCAATGTAATGAAACTCATTTGAGTATCAGTACTGTATGTAGTGGCTACTTGCATACTACCTAACACGACAGAAAGATGACCTCGTGTCCAGCCATATGTAGCGCAGCCCTTCAAACAGGTAGTAGCGCAGCAGCGTTTTCTGTTCCAAAATATTAGTAATTGAGTAATATTAGTAATTGAGTAATTGCTCAGCAAATTCCTTGTAAAAAGCCACAATCGTTCCTCACCTTCTCTTTGTAGAGCTGAACTGTGTCTCTCCATTCTCCATTCTCTTCGGAATCTCCCAATAATTCCAAACTAAAGGAACACAAAAACTTTTAGGCCTTTCAGACACACTTTTAAGTGCTACAATTAACGCTTCTGTTCAGCAAATAACCGCCAGGGTCTGTAATTAGCACCAAGTCACAAAACACTGTCATAAAATGGATAGTTCAGATTTTTTTTACATGAAGTTGTATGACATCCCCATCAACAGTGCCAGTCAACAGTATCAACAGTGACTTATCCCCTACTTTGTTCCGTGAGCGGAGTTCTGGTCGGATTTTGGTGAGAAGGAACGTAATTCCGGTTAGCTGCTGGGGTCACTGAAGTAAAGAGTTTAGCTTCTCAAAACAATATGCGTTCAAAAGAGTAATACATTTGCATCACAAAACCATTGCTAACAAAAAAGTCAACCTCTCAGTCACTCTGCGTTATTTCCTCTCCGTTGCTGTCACTACACACTCTCACCTGCCCATTGTTGTGTATGTGTTCCACAGTGGATGGAGACTCATCATAGCAGTCGAACACACACACCGTGGAACACACACACACACAACAATGGACAGGCAAGCACGTGTAGTGATACGAACAGAGAGGAAACAACACCAAGTGACAAAGAGGTCTGACTTTTTTGTTAGTAACGGTTTTGTGATGCAAATATATTATTCTTTTGAACACATATTGTTTTGAGAAGCCAAACTCTTTACTTGCCGCATGTTATTTACAATGAACACATCAGCAATATTAACTGGTGGAGCTGCTTCCTCCTTACCGGTATTACAACATTGGTTCAGTTACTGCAATATACTTTAAAAATGACCATGTGATCAAAGAGAGCTGCAATTTTCTTTCCACTTTCTTATGCACTCTAAATTATTCAAATTTAAAATGTACTTATTATATATGATGAGTTTTCACATTTAGGAAATAATAGCCTCTCCAATTTTTGCCTGCTTTCTATAACACCACTGTCTCTTTGTACTTTTACTAATTAAACATCCCAGGTATAACTGGTTAATATTTATTAATTAATTTGAGTATTTAAGGTATCCACGTAGTGTTGTACATTTAATAAATATGCAAAGAGCCTAAAGCTGACCTGCCCTCCTCCATCTCCTCTGTGAGGACTTCCACCATATGCTGTTGGCCAAAAGTATCCTGAAGGAAAGACAAATATTTCATTGCTATGTTTTCACTTGTGAGCAAATAGCAATATAGTACTTAAGCAACAATAATCTTACTCTTATTAGCACGAAGTCCGCTAGTGCCAGAGGGCAGGGGCAGCAGCGTGCCAGGAGAGCCAGGCGCGGGAACCAGCGAAATACAATCAGAAGAAAACCAAAGGACAGCAAGGCCACAATGCGACACAGCCACACCCGCCATCTGACCCACTTATAGCCCTGAGCGTCCTGGTGGGAGCACAATGTGAGGTTGTTAAGTATATGCAATCTATGTACAGTGGTGTGCCCTCTTCCTGGTTCCTGATTTATTTGCATGTTTGTCACACTCAAATGTTTTAGATCATTAAACACACATTTAAATATTTGTCAATGACAACACAACTGAACACAAAATGCGTTTTTTAAATGAAAGTTTTTATTATTAAAAGGGAAAAAACAAATCCAAACCTACATTGTCTTGTGTGAAAACGTAAACGTAATAACTGGTTGGGCCAGCCTGAGCAGCAACAACTGCAATCAAGCGTTTGCGATAACTTGCCAAACTTGTCTCCTACAGTGCTGTGGAGGAATTTTGTCCCAGTCATCTTTGCAGGATTGTTGTAATTCAGCCACATTGGTCATGCCACAGCATCTCAATGAGTCAGGTCATGACTTTAACTAGACCACTCCAAAGTCTTCATTTTGCTTTTCTTCAGAGGTGGAATTGCTGATGTGTGTTGAGTCATTGTCAGCTTGAGGACAAGAACACATGACCGGACATTCTCTTTCAAGATTTTTTTGGTAGACAGCAAAATTCATGGTTCCATTTATCACAGCATGTCTTCCAGGTCCTGAAGCAGCAAAACAGCCTCAGACAATCACACTACCACCACCATATTTTACCGTTGGTATGATGTTCTTTTTCTGAAATGCAGCGTTACTTTTACGCCAGATGTAATGGGACACACACCTTCCAAAAACTTCAACTTTTGTCTCGTCAGACCACAGAGTATTTTCCCAAAGGTCTTGGAGACCAAGATGTTTTCTGGCAAAACTGAGACAAGCCTTCATGTTCTTTTTGTTCAGCAGTGGTTTTGCTCTTGGAACCCTGCCATGCAGGCCGTTTTGCCCAGTGTCTTTCTTATGGTGGAGTCATGAACACTGACCTTCACTGGGGCAAGTGAGGCCTGCAGTTCTTTGGATGTTGTTGTGGGGTCTTTTGTGACCTCTTGGATGAGTCGCCGCTCCGTTCTTGGGGTCATTTTGGTTGGCTGGCCACTCCTGGGAAGGTTCACCACTGTTCCATATTTTCGCCATTTGTCGATAATGGCTCTCACTGTGTCCCAAGAATCAGATTTGGCCGCCGAAGACCAGGTCGCCCAGGCGCCTGCCCTCGACCGCCACACAAAACACATTGCACCAGACCCTTATGCTTGCCCATGCAGGTGGTGGGTCTACAAGGGGGAGATCCTGTGTTTGTTCTTCGGGCTGTTATGTTTAATAGGGGCAATCACTTTTTCCACACAGGGCCATGGAGGTTTGGATTTTTTCTCCCTTCATAATAAAATTTAATTAAAAAACTGCATTTTGTTTTCAGTTGTGTTGCCATTGACTAATATTTAAGTTTGTTTGATGATCTGAAACATTTAACCGTGACAAAAAAGCAAAAAAAAAGAAATCAGGAAGGGGGCAAACACTTTTTCACACCACTGTATGTAAGTTTTTGTGGCATTGTGACATGCAGAGAGCTGCTTACTTACCATGTGTTTACAAGGCAGTCATGAGGGCTGACTGTGAGAAGTCCACTCTGAAGCAGTTCAACCACACTTCCTACGTAGCAGGTCACCAAAACAGCTCATGTCAGTTGCATTAACAGCCACCAGACAAGATGACACACTTGCAAAGTCAATATAAAGAAGATACATAATGCACTGACATGTAACAACAAATAACAAGTACATCATTAATTCTATGACAAACACGGTCCAAATGATAAGGGCAATGAGACCTTCAGACCTTTAGGGAGGACTGTATCAATAATGGGCATAAAGTATGACTCTAATCAGCAGGTGACAGTCAAGAGAGGAAAGTGAACCGCCTGTCAACACAGTACAGTAGTACCTCGCATAACGTAAACCTCCTTTTACGTAAATTCCACTGAACGTAAAGAATTAATGTTAAGTTTTTGCATCGTATTACATACGAAATTCCATATAACGTAAAGCGTCAAGTCGGTGCAAGTTCAGACAAACAGCGTACACTTGGTGACGCCTTCTGATGCTTCACGCTCTCATTGGCTGATTATCGGGGCACCGCCTCCGCTCTCATCTCATTGGCTGAATATCGGGGCACCGCCTACGCTCTCATCTCATTGGCTGACTTATACAGCGCGTACGTGACTTTGTGTGAGAGACAGGCTTCTCCCTTCAACCTCCCTTCCTCTTCGTAGTCACCCTTAAACTAACTTAAACAATTAAGTTAAGTTACAAATTAAAATTTTGCACACAGCATTATCTTGTAGTGCGTGTGCGTCTTGCGTGCTTCTGATCAAGACATCTCATGAACGGTAAGATTGTTTTTGTTTTTCAGTTTTATTCATTTACAGTAATCTTATTTATTACCTTATTTTATATTGGAATGTTACTCTACTATGTTTATGCTAACGTTTTCTTATATTTTCCCACCATATTTGGTGGACTTTGAATATTATGAAGGGCCAAAGGGGGGAGTTTGGGAAGATCTTGGAACGGATTAGGCTATTTACATGTATTTTACGCATCGTATAACGTAAAAACCCTATAACGTAAAGGTTCTCGGAACAGATTATTTACGTTGTAGGGGCGTCACCTCAGCAAGTCTGTCAGACCTCAACAAATAAACAAAAAAAATACATATGCACAGGAAGTGAAGCATAATTGAAAACATATTTTTGCTTGGTTAAAGTACAATTATAAATACACAAGAGAAAATAAAACATTTCATAGATAATAAACAATTTTATTTCTTAAATTCACATTGCACATAGGAACAAAGTGTATTTTCTTGGGTCTGATGCACTGCATGACTGTGTTTTTGTAGATCAATTTATCCATCCCAGACTCTAAGTAACTATTTACTGGAAAAGGAGAGAAATAATAATTACTTTACTAAGACATTACTAAGACTAAATTATATATTACATTATGTTGATGGATGTGCATTTATAAATCCTAAACATAGACAGGCTGACTAGAAATAAACAAATAGACAAATATTCTTTATAAGATATTGAGTTTTTGCAGTCTTCAAAGTAAAATGAAGACACCTGTAGTGGAACACATTACTCTCAACTACTGTAAGTGAGTGAGACATGCACTTCCTTGTTCCATTACACATCATTGTTCACTACAAATGAGCAGCTACTGATTAGTGAGCTAAATTGTTTTTATTTTCCATCTTCTTAACTCATGGCACTGTATTTTTGCGGGTGAAATAAACCCTGTATGAAGTCACCATCGTAATATAAACTGGCACACATTCAACAGTAGACATAACTAAGAGAAAGCCAGCCCTCCACACGGCCACCGTTATGTTAGTAATCTAACTGATTTGCGCTATGTTAATTTTACCTTGTCTCTGATCTTCTGCTCCATTCGGGAGGAGATGATGCAACATATAAGATGTGCTGTTGTAGTTTATAAGGGCCACGTTACAACGGATACACGTCACGGTGTTCAACTTGCTGGCTAGGCACATTTTCTGTCTGTTTTTAACGTTTTGTTTTCCTTCTCTTTCTTTGCCTTGTCACGTTCTCTTGCCTCTTCAATCTTCCCGCACCCTCCGCTTCCTTCTTTGTCGTCTGCGTGGGTGACGCAAGCGCATTGGTGACGTAAGCGATTCCTTGAGGCAGAAAAAAATCCTTGATTATTTTTTGTAATCAAGGTACTCGATGGAATCAAGATATTCGAGGAATCGTTGCACGTAGTTATTGCTAAGGGTGCACAATAAATATTGGGCTGATAATTATCGAGCCAATATGAGAAATTATGATGTCATACCAATAAATCCAGGGCCCGCTCTTATCGCTGTGGCATCTTCCACCATCCCCAAACCACACTAAGCCACGGTTTGTATTTCTGAGCCGCCACTATTTTTTGTTGTATATTTTGTTAATGGTACTGATATCATGATATTTGATTAGGACAAATCTACAGGTCCAGTTTGGCAAAGACAACTTTGGTTGAGTCGTTCTTACCTCCAGGTGTGCACAAACCACAATTGAATCTAAATTAAAAACGAAAAGACATAAAGTTATCGGTTATCAGTATAGGTCTTGAGAAGCAGGAAGTTATCAGTATCGGCTTGAAAAAAATATATTGTGCATCCCGTTACTACATTGGTTAACTTATTTTTACACTTTAAAGAATAATAAAAATGAGATGTGTGAGGCGACCACTTATCAAACCATCCTTTTGTTTGCTGCTTTTGATATTAAAATGTGGTTAACTTGCTTTTACATTTATATCACAGTTAAGAATATTAAAAATATTTTACTTAATACTTTGCTGTTAATTCATATATTTCTTATGATGGTGAAAGTTTGACCTGTTCATAAAATCATAAAATTACAAAATGAGGACGAAATTTTGGGGCATTATTCTTGATAATGACAGTCTCCCACTCTCAACTATAACGAAGAGAGCGCATCAACGGACACATTAACTTTTACGGCCATACAGAGAGGAAAAGCACTGTAAAACGATTAAGTGGACAAACTGTCGTCTCGTTTAAGATAACAACGCCAAACATAATCGCAGTGTTGTAAGCAAAATGTCATTTACGTTGGGTGCTTACATTTAAGAGCGCTTAACATGGCACAACAATCCACATTGAGAGTTCCCGACACCAAGAGTGGACATGAACATACCGTGAACGGGAAACAGTCATTTGAAGGTCTGTAATGTTCTGTTTCTTGCTTTGCTTTCCAGGAGATCGAGTGTGGAGAAAACGGATGACCGCGGTGAGGTGAAGGAAGGGGGCGAAGAAGGTGCAGGATGTGCTGTTAGCACCTGGGATCGAACAACTGAGCGCCGAACCCGGCATACGTCACCACAACCAGGAAGTGTCCATCACAAGGCAGGGGCAACAGTACGCATGCGTACACTGCGTATCAATGCTAAACATTAGAGAGTAATGTTTTATGCGGTATTTACTAGGGGTGTATATTCTTATGATACATCGATCTGGGTTCTCAAGTTTCCATTCTGGACGACATACTGTATAATATACCAATCTAACATTGTTTAAAAGGTAATCAATCGATTTAATTAATACTATGAAATGAAGCATTGGCTTTTTGTGGATGTGTTTTTTTTTTTTAGCACTTTTAATGATAAAGACGTTAGACACCCCCCCAATCAACTTTATTAATGCCTTACAAATTACATTAACAATGCATCAAACCATGGGCATTAACAAATAACAGTTGGATAACAAAAACACATAAAATAAATCATACAGAAATCGAGATTAAAGAAATAAAAACGTAACAGAAAAGTGATAAATATATAAATTAATAAAAAATAAAGATAATAATAATAATAATAATAATAATAATAATAATAATAATAATAGTAATAATAATAATTAAAGTAAGATACACCAGGGGACATGAGCAATGAAAATTAAATTGAATTAAGGATATTGAAGTGGGAGCACAGATTTATCCTCTTGATAGCTTTCTTGTTATTAGCAGAGGATATTGATTTGAAGTACAGCTTCAGAAAACATAAAAAAGGCGTTTCACTTTGGCAAATTTACATTTGTGGATGTAGAATTTTGCAAGAATTAAAATGAGATTAATTAAAAAATATTCTTTGTAAAGAATGATGCTCCAGCTGACAAAGGCAGAAAAGGACATTTTGCAGCAGGAGCTCCACATCACAGCAGATATTGTCATGTTCTGTGTTCTGCTCTGCTGCCCTCTGCTGGTTATGTGTTGCAAAACATCCCTGAACATGACCCAGACCTAATTACACACACCTGCAGCTCATTACCACCGGCCTACTTAAGCTCCAGCCTAACTCCAGACCAGTGCCAGATTGTACTCCCTGACTCCTAGACGACCTGCTTCCTGTACCGCTTTGTCCGGCTTCCCGCTCCTTACCCTGCTCTCTGGCTCCCCGCTTACCCGAACCTTCCTGCTTAGTGTTTGTATCGACTCCTGTAAGGTTTGCCTACAGTGTATTTTTGTTATCGCTCGTTTTTGTCCTAACAGCCTTTGGCTGTTAGTGTTTTTTGTTAGTGACTCTTACCCTTGCTGGATTTTCCTTGTTTGTACTTTGTGTTTTCATGTTTGGACTCTTTTTGTAAATTAAATTTTCCTTTTTTTTGTATTTTGCCTCGTTGTCTGCATTTTGGGATCCTGAGTTACTCGCCGTGTTCCACGGCCTCGCATGACAGATATGATGTAAAATAAATCTACAAACATCTTGCCACAGTTTACGGGTATATTCACATTTCCAAAACAGATGAACAACAGTCTCAGTATGGGAGTCACAAAAAGCACATTTCAGATCTAAATCATCATACTTGAATTTGGTAAAGAAGGATTTAACTGGATAACATCTGTGAATAATTTTAAATGACACTTCTTTCAATTTGTTAACCACAAAAAAATTTTGAGGAAGAGACCAGATTTTTTCCCAACACAAGTTATTAACACGACTGTTCCAGTAAGTTATTACAGGAGAAACAGAAACAATATTATATTGGAAAAGAGCACGGATTTTACAGTTGTTCTTACTACCAGATGGGTTGAAGCATATTTTACCAACTGGTGAGTCTGTTACGACAGTAAAGGGAGCATCAAGTATATTAACAGACATACTACTTTTGAACAACATGAGTACAGCAGATGGAATAGCGTCAAATACTATGGCATACTGTTTGGGAGTTATAGGCATACCTTAATATTGAAGAAACTCCTCACAGGAAAACAAACACCATTGCCGTTGAATAGCTGCCTTACCCAAATAATATTACTGTTAAACCACTCCCCAAAGAATATGGATCTGTTCTTGTAAAGTATATCCTTGTTATTCCATGTAGAGTATCGGTGTGGTGAAAAATTGTGTTTGAATATCATAGACCATGCAAGCAGTACTTGTTTATCAAAGCTGGAGAGATGAATAGGGATTTTTTCTATGTTATAGTTACACACTAAAAGGAATTTGAGACCACCAATTTTAGAGAAAATATAATTGGAGATACAGTTCCATATTGAGTTTGTTTTTTTCAAGAATTGTTTGATCCAATTGATCTTAAAAAGGTATTATTTAGAGAAGCAAAGTCCAAGAAATTAAGTCCCCCATTCTCATATGTGAAAACACATATGTGCGCTGCGAAACTTCTGTCAGTGTATTCTTGCTAGTTGCTACACCGTTCTTTCAAATGGCTGCTCTGATCAGGAGGATTATCAGTCCAAAAAAAAAAACCCTGCTGCCATAGGCCCGTACAGGTGAGAAAGCTTCAACACCTAATTAAAAGATACCAGAGGCGGATCTAGCTTTTTTGAAAAGGGGGGGTGTGGCCGAGGCCGTAGTCTGAGGCGCTGGAAATGTAATTGGGGGTCTGGGGGCCCTCCCCCAGAAACATTTTTAAAATTAGACCTCATTTCCTGCAATCTGGTGATAACTGAGGCCAATTTTATGTCCTTAATCTCAAGAGCTTGTTGTTATTTTTATCCTTGGAATATGTCGTTTAAGCCAAAACATTCTATTTATAAAATTACCGGTACTAGGAGAATCCCATTTTAGCTCAATTTCCTGAAATATTTTCCAATTTGAAGCAGCTGTAAATTCCGAGGATTTGAGTATAATTTTATGTCACTGGGGATCGCTTTTCTGGTTAATTTTCATTGTGAATAGACAACAGTTTTCCTTACAGTCATGATGCCAGAACCTTTATTTTGCACCTCCACCTGAATAACCATGTACAGCACACGTTCAATGTCCCATGTAAATTATCAGCCTGACAGTGGGTTCAGGAATAGCATGCGTCTCGGTTGCATTCTGGCGTATGCGTCCACCACGCGCCCATAATTCAGATGCATGTCCCTATGGACATACGTACATCAGAATCAGGCCATTGAGCCTGTCCTGGCCCATTGATGACCTCATGACACTTTTCACCTGCTTCAGCGCAGAGTTGGCACGCTCCACGCCTGCACTGGTCACAGGGATGATCAGCATCAGGAACAGGATGTGTGTTGGGGTACATCAGCCGATTTGCCTGAGCAAGAGCTTCAGGGAGGGTGTCCGGTTTGGGAAGAATGTCAGACTCCCACTTCTTTCTCCAGAGACTGACCTCTGTCTACAATGTGTCTGGGGATGGTAGATCTGGCCCGTACCGCTGCTGGAGATCAGCTACGTCTTGATCGGTCAGGCTGGCGACATTTGATGGAAGGAGCTTAAAGCCAATCAGTGCCCTTTTGGTGTCATCACTGAAACGATCCTTCAACTGCTGCAGAAGGTCATCCATGAAGGGCACAAATACAGTGCGCCTGTAATAGACCTCTGGTGACTCCCCTGGCATGTTGTTGCGCCTGCTTTGTCGACCACATCGCCTCGGGATGCTCATCTGTGTTCCACCAATCTCAGCCATCTCTTCAGTTGCATGGAAGATCTTGGCGTACGCCACAGTTTCCTGCTGCCTCAACTCATCCAGAACATCATACACGACCTTCAACTCAGGAGTCACTTTATTGACACCCAACTTCGTCTTGACCCTTCTGGCCGTCACAATAAAAACAGCAGCGCGTTCCATCCTGTCTGACTGCACTGAACAAAATCAGAAAAGTAGCTTCCAACAACACTGAATTAAAAGTACAAAATTAACACAAACTCAATATTGGTACAAGACTGGTGTTTGTTTTTCCAGAGAGACTATGATCACATCGTTGTTGGATGTGTGGGTTACAGGCAGTGTGCTGACATGAATTAAATTGACACCCGACGAATAGGAACACCAGCACTCAACACACATATCATAACGCCCTCAAAGATCACCTTAATACTTGTACATTCACACAGCATCAGCATTTGGGAACAAAGATGAACAGCAAAAATATGAGTCCATTTGTGGCAGCATCAGAGAGCATCAGCATCAAAGTTATACGTTACTTTCACTTTCTTCACTATCTTAACTATAGTGCATTCAAGGACCACTGTGAGTAAACGCTTGACGAAACGGAAAAAATTAAACGGATTTTATAGGGCCCGAAAAAAAATGTCATCTATTCTAAATCACACCACAAATTTATTTATTTACAATGTCGAATGATTAGTCCTACCCTAAAAGTATTTTGCACGCTCATTTTTTTTCAATTTGATCTTTTATTGGATCAGGTACCTGACTCACAGAGGTTTGTTACAAAAGCCAAACAATATTGTTGGCCAATTCGCCAATACTTTGGCTGCATTATTTTTAATGCTTTGAAGAGCTGTTTTCATAACCACATTTAATTCCACAATTCATGTTTGTAACAAAAGCATAATATTATAAAAAAAAAAACACACAAAAAAAACATCGGTACCAGATCGGATCGGAAAGACTAAAAAAAAAAATCGGATCGGAAGCCAAAAAATGTAGACCGGGACATCCCTACTGATTTACTCTTATTTTGTCTCCTATATTGGGTAGTACGAGTGTAAAGGTGACTACAGGGGTGTTATTTCATGTCTAGAGGGCTCTAATAATACAAACCGTATTTAGAAGGTGAGAAACAGAATGCTATGACTATGAAACAATGAAAACATTCCATTTATAAATAAGGAATCCTACATTGCGGACATTTGCTTATCATCGTCGGGTTTGGAACCAATTGTATGTGATATTTTTTTTACAGCAAAGCTAACATTTTTTTGTCATTGGGGTCGACTATGAGTCAGTGTTAAGGACATGTTAAGAAGAATGAAAAACAAAACAACTTTGGATGTGCACTTACTGTATACTGTAGGTTCGATTCAGTATGCTGCATTTTCAAAGGCTGTCACAGGTACATAAACATTTTCCATCCATCCATCCATTTTCTATACCGCTTCTCCTCATTAGGGTCGCGGGGCATGCTGAAGCCTATCCCAGCTGACTTCGGGCGACAGGCCAATCGCAGGGCACATATAGACAAACAACCATTCACACTCACATTCATACCTATGGACAATTTAGAGTCGCCAATTAACCTAACATGCATGTTTTTGGATGTGGGAGGAAACCACAGTACCCGGAGAAAACCCATGCACACACGGGGAGAACATGCAAACTCCACACAGAAATGCCCAACATTTTCCATTTGTATGTAAACCTACAGTGTTTGCTTATCTTTGAGCCACTGTTTATCCAAAAAAGGTCTTAAATCAATTTGTCATTGCAGCTTTATCAGAATAAAGAAAATCAAAGCCTTGACAGAAGTATCACAACAAATCCATAATTTACAACAACATGACTGGCCTGAAATCATGTGAGAGTGTGCAAAGCTTCATGTGGTGAAATCACATGCCACCTTCACATTGTCTAAAATAAGCAAGTGTGCAGCCACAACAGCCAACTTCCCCAAAGGTTTTAAGAACAGGTGGTTTGTGGTTATTCATTTGTTTCTGTTAAGGCAGTGGTTCTTAACCTTGTTGACGGTACGGAACCCCATCAATTTCATATGCCCATTCAGGTATATGTTTGTTTATAGGTATGTTTGTTTACTGGTGCACAAAATGACAGAAACAGGACACTGACTCCCATCACGGTTCGTGATACATGTGAATCCATGCTGTACATATTCGTCCGACCACTTCCTTTTTTTGCTCGACACAAATCACACGACGTAGTACCACATCAGTCACACATTGACTACTTGACAGTGCGTTTCATTTGTACTCGGAACTGGGAAGTCGGAGTGAGAGTGACGTGATCTCTGAGTTAAAAGCGTTCCAGTTGCCAAGTCAGAAAAACTTCACACTATAGCAATACATTTTTTAATTATTTATTGATTATTTATCCTTTACACACAAGGCAGCCATCATTGATTGTTAACTCAGAGGTGGTGTGGATGCTCTGACTTCCAAGTTGAACATTCCGACTTCGGGGGGCGTTTCAGTCGGGTGTTCCCACTCGGAACTCGGAAATTCTGACTTCCAAGTACAAATGGAACGCACCATGAGCGCACTAAATTCTTCGCAGCACTGATTGGGCAAGGCAAGCAATGTAATGTGATTATCTGCAGCCAGTGATGGCTAAGCGGCAGCGTGTCATCACGAATTGACACGATGCGTCCGATGTCTTAACCTCCGTGGCGGAGGCTCCGCCGAACCCCTGGGGCCGAATCACCGAACCCCTAGGGTTCGATCGAACCCAGGTTAAGAACCCCTGTGTTAAGGTAATGCATGTATTGTGCAATAGTTATGGGTGTGTAGGAGTTAATAAGGTTTGTAATGAAAACACTGATTACCATAACCTCACCCAGTGCAGCTTAGCATACTCCAAGCTATTCAAACGATAAACAGACTCTTTTTCACACATAATTCATGCTGCAATGTCAACTTTCAGTATGTCAACATTTACTAGATGCACGCTCTAAGTTGTCATTCTAGTTAAATATAAAATAGCAGCAACTACCAAGTGGCTAGGAAATCTAATGTATACGGGTTTTATAGACACTGATTATGCTACACTATTGGTCATATAGTGTGTATATTGTGTGTATATTGTGTTGAAACTAGCTCTTATAGTGCCTCTTGCTAAAGTGTTAGCCCCTTCCTGATTTCTTTTTTTTCTGCATGTTTGTCACACTTAAATGCTTTTTTTCATCAAACAAATTTAAACATTAGTCAATGACAACACAACTGAACACAAAATGCTAAATGCAACATTTTATTATTAAGGGAGAAAAAAAATCCAAGCCTACATGGCCCTGTGTGAAAAAGTGACTACCCTCCCTGTTAAAACATAACTTAACTGTGGTTTATCACACCTGAGTTCAATTTCTCCAATCACACCCCAGCCTGATTACTACCACATCTGTTCTCAAGCAAGAAATCACTTGCATAGTACCTGCCTGACAAAATTATGTAGACCAAAAGATCCTCAAAAGACAGACATCATGCCAAGAATTGTGAGCACTGGGACCCCACAGGGGTGTGTGCTGAGTCCGCTCCTCTACACGCTCTTCACCTACGATTGCGTGGCCTCCCAGAACAACACCAGCATCATTAAATTTGCGGATGACACTACAGTCATCGGACTGATCACTGGTGGTGTTGAAACATCATACAGAAGAGAGGTGGTGGACCTCATAGCTTGGTGTCGTGATAACAATCTCCTTCTCAATACAGATAAGACTAAAGAGATGATCATTGACCCAAGAACAAGGGAAAAGGAGCCGCATAAACCCCTGTTTATTGATGAGACTGAGGTGGAGAGGGTGAAAACCTTCAAGTTCCTTGGCACACACATCAGCGAGGACCTCACCTGGTCTCACAACACCCAACAAATTATGAAGAAGTCCCAAAGGAGACTGTACTTCCTGAGAAGACTGAGGAAATTTGGCATGTCCACCAAAATCCTTAGTTGCTTCTACAGATGCACTATCGAAAGTGTCCTTACCGCCTCCATCACTGTTTGGTACGGTAACTGTACAACACGTGATAGGAAGGCACTCCAGCGGGTGATCAAGACCTCACAGAACATTGTTGGGGCAGCCCTCCCCTCACTGCAAGACATTTATAAATCTAGAGTCCTACGGAGAACACACAACCTCATCAAGGACAGCACTCATCCACAACACTCATTATTCACACTCCTACCGTCAGGCAGACGCTACAGGAGTTTGAAGTCCAGGACCACAAGGCTGGCAAACAGCTTTTACCCACAGGCTTCTCAACGAAGCACTCACACCCGCCGCACGCAACACACGCACACACTCATAGCACTATTTATTTATTTATTTGTTTATTTATATGTATTAATGTCTCTTCTATTGTTGTTGCTTAATTTATTGGTATATATGTTTATGTTTCTTATGTTCTTATTCTTTCTTGTGTTTTTCTTTCTTTTCTTGGGAGAATGAACAGAATAAGATTTTCATTGCATAGTATAACTGCTGTTTTACCATGCACATGACAATAAAACTCTCTTGAATCTTGAAGACCAGGAACAAATGAGAAAATAATTGAGATTTATCATTCTGGAAAGGGTTATAAAGCCATTTCTAAAGCTTTGGGATGCCAATGAACCACAGCAATTCCATTCTATTCCATTCCATTTTCTTTCGCTAATCAGGGTCCGGGTCGCGGCGGCAGCAGTCTGAGTAGGGAAGTCCAGAATTTCCGGTCCCCGGCCACCTCTTCCAATTCCACACCAAGGCGTTCCCAGGCCAGCTGTGAGACATAATCCCTCCAGCATGCCCTAGGTCTGCCTCGGGGCCTTCTCCCGGAACACCTCACCAGGGAGGCGTCTGGAAAGCATCCGGACTAGATTCCCAAGCCACCTCAACTGGCTCCTCTCGATGTGATGGAGCAGTGGCTTTACTCTGAGCCCGACCCAGATGGGCGAGCTCCTCACCCCAGCTCTTAGGGTGAGTCCAGCCACCGTACATGGGAAACTTATTTCAGCCGCTTGTATCCGCAAGCTCGTTCTTTCGGTCACGACCCAAATCTCATGACCATAGGTGCAGGTGGGAACATACAGTACCTGTAAATCGACCGGTAAATTGAGAACTTTGCCTTCTGGCTCAGCTTTCTCTTCTCCACAACGGCCCAGTACAGCAACCGCTTACTGCAGACCTTGCAGTGAGCCGCCTGTCGACCTCACACTCCAACCTTCCATCACTCGTGAACAATACTCTGAGACACTTGAACTCCTCCACCTAGGGAAGGGCCTCACTCCCAACCCGAGGGTGTAGTCCACGCTTTTCCGACTGAAACCCATCGCCTCGGATTTGGAGGTGCTTAGTCTCATCCCAAGAGCTTCACACTCAGCTGTAAACCGGCCCAGTAAATGCTGAAGGACACAGCCTGATGAGGCCATCAGGACCACATCGTCTACAAATAGCATAGAAGAGATCCCCAGGCCCCCAAACTGGACCCTCTCGACGCCTTGGCTGCACCTAGAAATTCTGTCCATATGAACAGAATCGGTGACAAAGGGCAGCCTTGGCAGAGGCCAACGTTCACTAATGTTCTCTGTGAATCACCTTATCGTGGTGGAGGGGTTTGAGTACCCGAGTGATCCTAGGAGCTATGTTATCCGGGCTATACGCCCCTGGCAGGGTCTCCCAAGGCAAACAGGTCCTAGGTGACAGGCCACACAAAGAGTGATTCAGAACACCCTATGAACAAAAGCAAAAGGAGGGACCGCACCTCGCCTGGATGTGGGACACCTGGTCCTCACCCTGGAGCCAGGCCCGGGAGAGGGGCTCACAGGAGAGCGTGTGGTGGTCAGGCCTTCACCCGTGTGGGGCCCGGCCAGGCCCAGCCCGAAGAACAAACACAGGATCTCCCCCTCGTAGACCCACCACCTGCATGGGCAAGCATAAGGGTCCGGTGCAATGTGTTTTGTGTGGCGGTCGAGGGCAGGCGCCTGGGCGACCTGGTCTTCGGCGGCCAAATCTGATTCTTGGGACACAGTGAGAGCCATTATCGACAAATGGCGAAAATATGCAACAGTGGTTAACCTTCCTAGGAGTGACTGGCCAACCGAAATTACCCCAAGAGCGCAGCAACGACTCATCCATGAGGTCACAAAAGACCCCACAACAACATCCTAAGAACTGCAGGCCTCACTTTGCTTCAGTTAAACTCAGTGTTCATGACCCCACCATAAGAAAGACACTGGGCAAAAACGGCCTGCATGGCAGGGTTCCAAGATGAAAACCACTGCTGAACAAAAGTAACATTTAGGCTCGTCTCAATTTTGCCAGAAAACACCTTGATGATCCCCAAGACCTTTGGGAAAATACTTTGTGGTCTGAAAAGACAAAAGTTGAACTTTTTGTAAGCGTGTCCCATTACATCTGGGGTAAAGTAGCGCCGCATTTCAGTAAAAGAACATCATACCAACAGTAAAATATGGTGGTCGTAGTGTGATGATCAAGGACTGTTTTGCTGCTTCGGGACCCTAGAAAAATTGTAGTGATAAATGGAGCCACGAATTCTGCTGTCTACCAAAAAATCCTGAAGGAGAATGTCCGGCTATCTGTTTGTGACCTCAAGTTGAAACAAACTTGGGTTCTGCAGCAGGACAATGATCCAAACACATCAGCAAGTCCATCTCTGAATGGCTGAAGAAAAACAGAACTTTCGAGTGGCCTAGTCAAAGTCCTGACCTGAATCCTATTGAGATGCTGTGGCATGAACTTAAAAAGGCGGTTCATGCTCGAAAACCCTCCAATGTGGTATTCTGTAAAAATGAATGGGCCAAAATTCCTCCACAGGACTCAGTGCAAGAGACTCACACTTGATTGCATTTGTTGCTGTCAAAGGGTGGCCCAACCAGTTATTAGATATCACTTGTTCACACAGGGCCATGTAGGATGGGATTTTTTTCTCCCTTAATAATGAAAAGTTTAATTTAAAACTGCATGTTGTGTTCAGTTGTGTTGTCTTTTTTTTCCAATCAGGAAGGGGGCAAACACTTTTTCACACCATTGTACTTGTATATTACAGTGTTTCCTTTTAAGTGTGTGGACGTATTTGCATAAAACAGTGGGGGATGTTCGACAAGTTTGAATGTTTTCGAGACGGATGTCCGAAATCCGATTCCACTTGAAGCTTTCGAGGTCCGACCTCGTCGTATCGTTGTTCCTCATACAAAAACAGAACATTTGGCTATATTGCTTAAATAAACTATGTGACATCCCAGATTGTTTTTCTACGACTTTAACCGTCACATAATAAACTCCTACTATGGCGTCGGTGTGCAAATATGTGCACGCTGCATTGTACCTCCATAAAGTCTGCACAACTAGCAGTAGCAGCAGCGTAAGCAAATAGGTTAACCCGCTGGACTGTGCCAACTGCACTTCTCTAAACCATTTTAGTATGGAGCACAGAATTAATTCACAAGTAAAACGCACTTACATGTACCGACGTTACTCTGGTCCAGATGACAGCTTTATGCCGGCTTGTGTCACCGTACATTTATTTACACCATGCTGACCGCCCAAAACAAAACACATACTCTACGTCATCAAGACGTTACGAGCCTATGGGTACAGACGAGGTCCAAAACTTACTTCACGCCTTATTGTAATATTCTTGTCGATTGTGGTAATCAAGTTGTTTCTTGCTCAATTAATTTACCCCTCAATTAAACAGTATATGTACTGTGTGTATTTTACATACCAGCAAGTATAGTATAACTATAGGTTGTGGCAAAACCAGCTAGACGGATTATTAGTGTATACTGTACTCAATGTCTGTTGTGACCTAAATATGTCAAATATAGTAATGATACCACACAAATTAATTTAATAAGTACATTTAATGTCATTATTCACAGTTTAAATACATTTACATTGTTGCTAGAAATGTTCAAAACTCTGTTAGAGAATCTCTGTGGAGTATGTATGTCCTTCCTTCCCATGATTGCTTGAGTTTGCAGGTTAACTGGACGTTATCTGTTAGGTTAACTGGATACTCTAAATTGTCCATAGGTGTGATTGGGTGTGAATGGTTGTTTGTGTATATGTGACTGACTTGACAACCAGTCTAGCGTGTACCCTGCCTTGTGCACCAAACGTTAGCTGGAATAAGGTCCATATCATGCAAGTACCACAAGTAACTATATGGACGGTGGAAATATGGTCCAACATCTTGCTCGCTTCTCTGTTTTTACGGTAATGTAGTATTCAATCGCAGACAAACACATGAACAGACACAAATGACCTCTCAGCCTCAGCAAAACTATCACTGATTTGCAGCGGAGAGAGCTAATTAAAAAATCAATTCTCCACCGTGACCCCAGACATCTTTAGATTAGATATCAATGAATGATATCTGAAGATCAAGACTTGAGCACTCAGCTACTTCGGCTAGCTTGTGTGAGGTATCATTCAATATGTGTGATGTTTTTTTTAATAAGTGATCATTAATGGATGGTAGATTCGTTAAAAAAATTGGCCTTGAATCTTTGATTTCAGCTCCCTCCCTGAGCATGATTCAACCAACAATAAATGGATGGATCCATGGATCTTGATCCGGTGTTCACGCCGCCACCGCTTTCTTGTCTTTGTAGGTCGCCATCATTTTCTTGATCTCTGCGATGGCCTTCCCTGGATTGAGTCCCTGTGGAGGCAGAGAAAAAGAGCAGTGAGAAAGCAGAACTCATCAGAAGGAGAGAGTGTTTATGTTTAAAATACCTTGGGGCAGGCCTTGGTGCAATTCATGATAGTGTGGCAGCGGTACAGAGAGAAGGGGTCCTGAAGCTTAGACAGACGCTCCTCGGTAAACTCATCACGGGAGTCGATCATCCATCGGTATGCCTGTTTGACAGCACAGACATCGACAACTATTACCTGCATTCCTTTTGAGTACACGCAGTAAAACATTGAAGCAAACCAAAATGTGTCACAAGTTTAGTTTAAAAACTGCTAAAAAGACATTATATATTTAAAGACAAAACTTTGTGTTATATAGTTATTAGTTCCCATATTTGTGTAAAATTACAACAAAATTATTGTTTGTCTATATGTGCCCTGTGATTGGCTGGCAACCAGTCCAGGGTGTACCCCGCCTCTCGCCCCAAGTCAGCTGGGATAGGCTCCAGCATACCCCCGCGACCCTAATGAGGATAAGCGGCATAGAAAATTGATGGATATTTTACTGTGCAGTAACTCAACTCAACTCAAAACTCAACTCACCTTTTTTTCTCTCCTCGCAGTGAGAATCACTGCATACACTAGCCTACCTCTCCCTCCCTTGCTCATCCAATCAGCAGTCAGAACCTAGTCTAGATGCATTCACGGACTTGCGGTGAGTCAGCTATTTCACATCCATTTCGAAAATGCACATTTCCCCGACTTCGGTGTTAAAAAAAAAAATCACAGCGCTCAGCCGAGGGAGCCACAAGAAGGAGGCTGAAGAGCCTCATGCGGATCCGTGTTGCCACTAACTATGGTGGAACTATAGTGTGCAGTTTAATACCAGAGATTCACGGGGGTTTGCAGCTGAATCTGTCCAGGTCACTGGTGTGTGTGGGGGTGACAGGAAGAAAAGCTCTGACTCCTTGGGGGAGAAGCCATTTGGTGGCACCTTCTGGTTTGCATGTATACATCTGTAGACAACGGATATATAAAATTCTGGCCCTTGGACAAATGTAACTGAGGGCCCCTGGGCTACAGTGTTCCCAAACAAAGTAAACATTACTTTGTTTGGTCACGTGGGAACACTGATTAATCAACCATACGTAAATAGTTTGAAAGTACATATCTTGCAGTGTGTGCCCAAGTGTGTGTGTGTGTGTGTACAGAACATACCTGCATGAGAACAGCAGGTCCGAGGTATTTGTCCCCATTCCACCAGTAACTGGGACAGCTGGTGCTGCAGCATGCACACAGGATACACTCGTACAAGCCATCCTGTTGGGATTATCACATTTGAAAGGACACATGGATGGGATGTAAACAATTTTAATATGATGTGAATCAATTTTTAATGTGATACAGTCAAACCTGTCTTAGCGGCCACCTCTATAGAACGGCCACCAGCCTATAGCGGCCACTGAAAATCCCCCGCAGAAAATTTACGTGTTGTAGACCCTGTGTATAGCGGTCACCTGTCTAACACGGCCAGCGGCCACTCATTTTGTATCCCTTGGTCAATATCTGACCGCATATAGCGGCCAAAATGCCGACTCAAGCAGAAGCTTCATGCACGAAAAAGTTTCGTTTTTTAAGCAATGAAGCCGTCGTGTGTAGACTTTAATTACTGAGTCCTAGTTTGACATAAAAAAGCTGTCTTCTTACTTTGCAATGCCGCCCTGAAAAGATTCAATGACGGCCAAAACGGTAATCTTCCCACTTTGCAATGCCGTGAATAGATTCTAAAATAGCCAAAACACCTGAATAAAACATCTAAAATATCACTTAATTGCCGACTAATTAGAGATTAGAAGCCCATTCAATAAGAAAGGAGCGATGGTATTGTTAGTTTACGCCGATCTTTGCACCTCCACCGCACTCAATTGTTCACGCACATACCCATTCATGACTGCTTCACGCGTATCCTGTACATATATCCTCAGGCTCGTTCACTAAAATTTTTATTTCTTGCTTTTAAAATCGTGTTTTAAAAAAAATCAAAGATGGAAATTTGTGACGTTCTGCAGGACAGGAGCGAGCGTCCTCTGTCCTGCGCTCTTATTTGGCGGGCTGTGCCTTCTCCGGGGAGGAAGAGTCAGCTGCTTCACGCCTTGTGGCCGCGCAGCTGCGGTCAATTAACATTTGTGGAGGATAAAAGGCCAGCGCCGTCAAATGTGCTGCGCTGGTTCATTGTTGTTATTGATATTACTAGTTTCCTCACCGGAGCTGTTACCTAGATTTACCTACCTGTTTATGTGTCAACAGAGCGTTTTCCCCTATGTCTCTTGGTTTTGCTCCAGTCTTTTTGTGAATACATGTTAATATGTGTGCGCAGAAATTCAAAATGGCCGCCAACCTGTCTATAGCGGCCACTTTTGCCGTTTCTCTTCAGTGGCCGCTATCGACAGGTTTAACTGTACTATTAAAAACTCAGATAAACGGCCCAAAGTTGTTAAAATCCATCAAATGTGAGACAAATCTATCATCTCCCTCACTTGTGCGCTGCACCTTTGAGAGAAGAGGCACTCCAATCCTCCTTTTTGAAGTTTTGAAGCAACTTTTCATGTTTTCATGTTTCATGAAGAAAAAATCTTCATCCTCATAGACTCGATACCACCTCTGACCCACCGCTCGCTAAATAAGCCCGCCCCATTTATACACTCACCACTTCACGGAGGATAGCTAGAAAAATAAAATAAATCAGGATTTGCTACACATCTTGAAGTCAGGCCTCTGCCAACTAGTCAAGTCAGCTACAGATTTGTGAGATAACTATGTTTGATCATTTCGTTTTTTTTCACTTAACCTACCGTGATGTTGCTGTTAAAATGTGAGTGTAATGATAGTACTGTAGCTCACGTTGCTATGCTAGTGATGACTAATGTTTGTGTCCTCCTGCTGCTTTCCAAAATGTTATGTTGTCGTATGTCCCACAATTGTGGGATTTATTTGGTGAATAATAGTAAAATATGGGACAAACCATATATTACGAATATTTAGTGATGACTGTTAAAATGCATATTGACATTTCTGCTGCTAAATCTGCCCAACAACTGTAGTTTGCTGAACTGAACCGTTCCACTTGGTGGAATCTTAAGAAGCTAAGGTAACTACCAGCTTTTGTCTGTCCTCCACAGACTGGTAATACTGGTCCTTCCCCTCTTTAGACTCGTCCTTCTTTTTCAGATAGGGCTCAATAGATTTGTACTGTGCGTAGAAGTTGCTCATGTCCTGGAAGACAAAGTGGGGTGGGGGTGAGACGGATCATTAATGCGCATCATAATTTACCAATGTTGAAGCAGAAATGTAGAAGACCAACATTTCAACATCCAATTACAAAACACATTCACTATTCATCAACATCGTACAAGAATAGAACATTTTTGGCCTATGTTGACATTTAACACTGTGAGCATATGACCAAACACGCTTGCATTACTTACAGGCACCAGATCTTTGACCACATACATGTGAGGAAGCGGGTAGATTTTGGTGGCTTTGCCTGTGTTGCTGTCAATTTTGTTGAGGCACGCCAGAGTATTACCTCCATTGATGTTCATGGCACAGGAGCCGCAGATACCTGGAGAAAGTCCAAACATTCAGATTAAAGGTACTTGTGTTAAGGTGTTAAGCAGGGGTTGGGAACCTATGGCTTGGGAGCCAGATGTGGCTCTTTTTATGACTGCATCTGGCTCTCAGACATTTGTAAACACGATAAAATTTTGTTATTTTAATTTTTTTTGCTAATATTTTCAAGTAAAACATTACAGAAATCACAATGCTGAAAATAATGTTCAAAATATAAAACTTTGTTATGCATTTTAATCCATCCAAATTTTCTGGGTCAGACACCAAAACTTGATTATTATTGGATAATGCAGTAGCCTACTGGGGTCTTCTCTTCTTTTCTGCAGAGCAAAGCCTTTTGATGAAGAAGATGGCGAAAAGAAAGGAAGATACAGAGTACGGTGCAAAACCATACAGCACCAGAAGTCACATTAATAGTAAGAAGTCATTTATTTATTATACTGTAGGTTAGCTTCAGTATAACAACATTAAAAAGAATAATGTATATATATATATATATATATATATATATATATTCTAAAATTGTTGGTCTTGCTTAAAAATACACACATTTGGTTGTATTCGGTGTTAAAAAAAACATTATATGGCTCTCATGGAAATACATTTTAAAATATGTGGTTTTCTCTTATCCAAAAAGGTTCCCGACCCTTGGTGTAAAGGAATGTCCGTGCGATGATCTCTCACCCTCGCGACAGGAACGTCTGAATGTAAGGGTGGGGTCCAGTTCGTTCTTGATCTTGATGAGAGCATCCAGAACCATTGGACCACAGCTGGATTTAGGAGAAACACAATACTGAAGATTTTCATACTGAATGCTAACATTAGCCACAATCTAACAGCAACATCATGCTAGGTAAGCCTGAAGAAAAACAAAACGATCAAACTTAAAGCTCCCACATCTGTAGCTGACTTTTTATAGATGTGTAGGGATGGCTGGATGCTTTATTAATCTCCAAAAGAAATTCACATTTCAAGCAGCTCTCCAAAAATCATAAAGTCGTAATAAACAATCAAGGCAAGACAGGCAAGAATAAGAATAAATACATAAATAAATAATGTGGAAAGGTTCACTTCTACCTAATTAGGATAAGTGGCGTAGAAAATGGACAGATGGGTTCACATGCTGCAACTATTTACGCTGCATTTTAGGTAAGAAACTTTAGTAAAAATAAAACAATTATCGCCCTGTTCAAACTCTTACTGTAGCACTTGCACCTTCCTAAAAAGAAACACTGAAAACCAAGGGTATCCAAAGTGTGGCCCAGGGGCTATGTTTGGCCTGTAGCTTGTTCTTTATTCTTTCTAATGAGATTTGATTACATATTACACAAATTTGCTTTGTCACCTATAATGCAAAGTTTATATAGCTTATAGTACAATATAATGACCTACATTGGATTGGTTTTAGCATCTTTAATGTACATATTAAAGTGGCCCCCACATCCTTCATTTTTACTATATGCTATATCATTATTTTTATTTTTAGTTGAGAATTTTATTTATTGGAGAAATACCTGCCAGTAGATTGCAATTTCATTTTCATGCTTCATTTTCAACATTTTGTGACAGTCTTTTCGGGAATAAAAATGTTGTTCTCTTTGTGCACAAATAATGCACTGAAACCATAGCAAAAGTGTAGCCCAAATACCGAGGTACGGACCGTGCCGTGGGTTACCTGCACCGTTGCACCCCTAGTAAATACACAAAATTTTGTGTATTTTTTAAAAATTTTTTTCAAAAAGTTGAAAAATTATTACTTATTGGATTTTACTGGATTTTTGGATCTTAAGGAGGTTCTAAGTACAGGTTCAAAATGCAAAAATAAAAAAATGGGAGTGAGACAAAACATTTTTTAAGTAATTTACTGCAAACAACCATCAAAGTGAAATAGGCTGTTCATCAGATGATGAAAAGTTTAAGACCACCGCCTTTAAAAGCCAAAATCTTTTTGTGAGATATTCACACTGTCCTGATCTGTTGATGCAAAGGAAAAAAGCTGTCTCACTTTCAATGCAGTCAGATTGTTGAGCTGCATAAGCAAGGACTCTCACAGCGTATGTATTGTGAGTGTGCATATGTACGTACGTGTGTACAGGTATCTCTGTATGTGTGCAAGTCTTCATATATATAAAGGTGTGCGAGTGGGTGAGCGTGGAATTGTCACTGAAAATGCATGAAAGGAAAGGGGCCCGCCTCCACTGCCCAGAAAGCCCCACCCCAAATAGCCAGGCCGAGCCCCCACCGCCAGAAAGCCACCAGGCCCACAGGGGCAGGCAACACAAAGATCAGCCCCTCAAAAGCCAGCCCAGACAGCCCCCCCCCCCCGGGAAGACCAGCAAGGGGCCGCAGAGAGGCAATTCCAACCAGAAACAGGGCACCGGCGGGCTAGAGGACTGACAACTCCCGAGACCGGCGAGAGATCACACCCCACAAAGGCCACACACCAGCAGGCCCAGAGAGGCCACCGCAACTGGAAAGAAACCCACACAGCGCCAACCGACACCCGTGGGGCACAAATCCCGGAGAGGGGGTGGGAGTGCCGCACCCCCAAGCCGCAGGGAGGCCGAGCACCAGAGCCGGGAAGGAGAGACCAGCAGCAGACCAACAGCCAGACGCCACGAGCCACTGGGAGCCAGACCACCCACATGCCACCAGAGTCAACGGCGCGCCACCCGCACACCGGAGCCCCACCCCCAACAAGCCCGCAGACAGACCACAAGCCAAGAAGACACATTTAAAAACATGATATGTCTATGAGTATAGAGGGTGTTATTTCGTGTCTACAGTGCTGTAATAATGTTTACAAAAAAAGCGCATTTAAAAGGTCATACACGTTTTCTATGCTCTAACTATTCCATTTATTTAAGAAATTCACTTACCACGGTCAGGTCTGGAACCAATTAACCACAATAAATGAGGGATTACTGTATATTCATTCTGTTCAGTAAATAATATTCATTTCATCAAAGTGTACGCGCTGCACATTACTCTATATTACACTCTGATCAAGTGAATACATTGTATACTGTTGTGCACTTAGCTCCGCCCATCTCGCATCATGGCAGACTTTGTGCTCCATTGCGTACTACATTCTATTACATGCAATCACAGCTAATAGGCTGTCTCCCTGATCTAGAGTCTTTGCTCTCAACTATGTTGCCTGCAATGACTAACACAACACCGACACGGCATCAATAGGCTGAGTAATGTGCTGCAAGGCTTCACGAGGCCTCATCCACCGTCCTACATTCAGATTTGCACTTGCTGCAAGGCGGTAAGACCATACTGTCGTGTTAAGTTTGTCATGTTTTACTGAATTTTTTAAGCAGGGCCTCCACCTTTTTGTGCTACTATGGGATGTCACAGAACGGTACTTCTTGATGGAAACTTTCCCAATGTTGATATCATTACAGCTACTTACAGCAGCCACCTTTTACTTTTTCCTGAGGAAAAAAAAACACCGGTAAACTGTTTTATTGGACAACGGCTTCTATTTGTGCAGATACACTAGTAGTCATGTCTTACGTGTTGAGGTCAATTTCATATGTCTGCATCCTTGGCTTGTCTCCTGCAGTGTCCGGGTCCCAGCGGTAAATCTGGAACTTCTTGATCCTAGGCTCAGGAGCTGGAGCAGCCACTGTCTGAGCATAGCGCACCATCTGCATCATAGACAACAAATGTAATATCTATAAGAATCAAACTGTAAAGGGCATGTGTGTTTTCATCCACTGTCCTACTATTATACAAGAGTAAGTATTAAAGAATTGTGTGTCAGCTAAACATAACTTTAACCTGCTATTTGCACCATTGAAGCCATAATGACCAGCACGTCCATATTGCAGTGCAAGTTAAGCACTAACATTCCATATATGGAACTCAAATACATGCAAAAAATGAGCAACAGACAAAATACGTTTTACATTAATAAAAAGCACAAGCAAGCTACGTAAATAGAGACATTTTGGTACAGATCTTGAATTGGCTAGAGATTGTTGAGCTGTACCTAATGATGTGGCCGTTGAGTGCCTCTTTGTATAATCCAAGTCTTGCCTCGCCCCCTTGTGGTCGTGAACTGTCATAGCTGCGTTACATCACTGTGGTTACCCAACTGTCATTCGTGACAATTGAAGGGTTAATTTAAGAATAACCCTTGTTATTGTTTGTAGAGTTTTTTAATGCAGTAATTTTGTACAATATGCCAAATACATCAGAAACTCGGTTATGAAATTACACCTTGAAGGACAACTGCCAGCTTCAAGTACATCAAGGACGTTTTCTGGCGTATTATCACATATATTTCGCCTCTAGAATGGCCTATATTACCCCTATAAGTTATTTAACGTGGTGTTAAAATAAATATGACATATAAATAGTATAGCCGTGCATGATAATAGCAGATATTTTAAACACAAATTCGGCAAGTGTCCGAACGACTGTAAAAGTGTCTTTTAGGCGACTTACCACAGTCGTGCTAGAGTTCCTCGCCGCCAAGAAATTCCGGGCAAAGGCGACACAAATTACCGACATTGTGTAGGAAATAAACTAAACTAAATCTACGAATAAATTCGCTGTACACTACAGCCAAGTTGAGATAGCGTAAGCCTTAAACCACGCCCTTTTATCTATGGTGCATTCAGGCGGCGTACGTAAAATTTATTTTCACGTTTGTTGCCTTCAGTGCCCTCTTTCGAAATGTACTAAAAACAAATCACCTTATATATGCTATGCTAAGATTTCACGTTGAAACCAAATTTAATATACATAGATTTTTCCACTTACTTTATTGGGAATAATATAATATAATTAGTTAATATAAATAACGTGAAACAAGTTGGGTTTTGTCATGTCCGATAGCAATTGAATGCAGCCTTCTTTCACAACTGCAGTTCAGCACTAAGATAGCTGTGGATGACGGTCAGTTACATATTGTTTGCATACAGTACATTAAGTAACCTAAACATACTGCAGCATATATTAGTAATTCATTTATAGTAACGGTTTAGCTCATTTCGAACATGCTCAAAGTTACATTAAGGAACATTATTATTGTTATTTATTGTTTATTTGATGTGGACATCACATTACATTGGACAGACCAGATGCATTGTTTGAGTGTTTTAGCACATGTACTAATTCGCACATAGGCTTTTGAAATTATAAAAAATTAAAAGTAACAAGAGTAAAAAGAAAGAAAAAGAAACTGGAAAAAGAAAATACAATGTACAATAACATTCCAACAATAAAAAAGAGGCAGTTTTTCAAATTAAATATATTTGTAAGTTAAAAAGCAATTAATGTGAACACTGTTGTATTGATTACTGGGGGTCAAGCACTCGACAGCTCCACAGATCGTGACAGAATGAACCAGCCAGAAATGACCCCCGCAGAGAGAGCGCAAAAGCATTTTTTTTTTTTTAATGGCCGCTCGGAATGGAGCGGGCTCATGGAGGGCCTCCGGAAGATGAAGACTTCTATCGCTCAGCTCAGCCAATCGCTCGGACGCAAGACCCACCACCAGCCTCTACTCCACCCTTCTGGCTCTCATGGAGACGTCCGGAATCCGTCTCTTGAGGGGACGTCTATGGTCGTCTATGGCGTCCACAGCCGCACAGCTGCTTCTGGATCCGGTCACTGTGACAACACTTCACCAGACCGAGGTCAGGTCACCTCCAGCACCCGCTACCTTTCCACGCAGGGCCGAGGTTGGATCACCTCCGCGGCTGAGAGCAGTTCCACGCAAGAGCGAGCACTTCCTGTCCTGCGCTCTTATTTTGGTGTGCTGCACTTCCTGCAGGGGGGAAGCTGCAGCCGCTTCACCTCAGTGGTTTGTTGCGCAGCTGGCAGCAATTGCAATTAGTGGTGTTTAAAAGCCCAGCACGTCTCAAGTACACCGCTGGTTCATTGTACCTTTTCTCTGACCTGTCGATTCTGCCTTGGACTATAATTGTGTTTTGTCACAGAGCCTTTTTTCACCTCTGCCGCTTTCTGTTTATCCCTGCTTAATTAAAAGACTTTTATTTTCCCACCGCTGTCTGTCTCTACATACTGGGGGTCAAGTGACAGTTCATGCGCAACACTCTTTCAGGGTTCGGCCCAGGGCCGGAACTTGGATCCCAAGATGCATGAGCCAGCGACTGGGTGTAATAATATTTATTACACAGGGAGCACAAAATACAAAGAGAGGATGCAAGAGTACAAACAAGGAAAAGTTCAACTAAAAATCACCCGGAGGGTACACAGGGAAAAAATACTAGTACTAACAAAAGGAGCTACCGAAAAGGAGTGATAGAAAAATACCGGGCAGGCTGGAACAAAGGACGAAAACACTGCAGGCGGCAAGTGTGGCAAAAAACAGAAAAACAGTGCAAGGCTGGCGAGAAATGCTGAGGGAAGCAACGGGTCAAAAACGCTGTGAGGTAGCGCCTGTGTTGGCGGGTAGTTGGCAACTATCTGGCAACGACCCTGCAGGAGCTTGCTGCTTAAGAGGAGAGCGCTCCTGATGGGCTGCAGGTGTGTCAATTAGAACCTCGGTGATGGAGGAGGTGCGCTGCAAAAAGACAGAGAGAGAGGGAGAGAGGGCAGCAGAGCAGCACACGGAACATAACAGTATCCCCCCCTCTTATAAAAGACGCCCCCTGGCGGCATACCTGGCTTGTTGGAATGGGACGAGTGGAATTGGCGAACCAAGGATGGGTCAAGGATACAGGAGCACTATTAAGTTTAACGAATAAACAGGTAAACAGAACATTAACTGATGTAAGCCAAGTCAGAGGTTACGCCTTAATACTGAAGTTGCGGATTAATTTACGGTAGAAGTTAACAAACACCAGAAACCTCTGTAAGTGCTTCTTTGATGCAGGAGAAGGCCAATCGACCATCGCCTGTACTTTGGCGGGATCGGCCAGGAGCTTGTCCTTCTCCACAATGAACCCCAGATATGTGACGGCGGCGGAGTGAAATTCATATTTCTCGGCCTTGACTAAAAAACGATTCGCCAGGAGACATTGGAGGACCTGGCGTAGTATTGGAGAAAATTAATATGTCGTCTAAGTAGATAAAACAAGACTGGCCTATCATGTGCCTGAGGACATCATTGATGAGGCATTGGAACACTGCGGGCGCATTAGTGAGTTCGAAGGGCATAATTGAGTATTCATAGTGGCGCAATGGAGTATTAAATGCCGTAATCCACTCGTCCCCCTCCTGTATGCGTACTAAATGGTAGTTGTTACGTAAGTCCAATTTAGTGACTACCTTTGCCGCGTGCAAGGAGGAGAAGGCTGAGTCCATTAAAGGTAGCAGATACTTATTTTTAATGGTGATATCATTTAGACCATGTTACCAATACAGGGACTGAAGGAACCATCCTTTTTAGCAGCGAAGAAAAACCCCGCCCCAAGGGGTGATGATGAGGGGCAAATGTGGCCTGCGGCAAGGGACGATGAGATGTAATCTCGCAAAGCCTTCTGTTCCGGGCCGGAAATATTGTACAGCTTGGAGCAGGCAAGAGGTGCGTCAGGGAGCATCTTAATAGCACAGTCATAGGGACGGTGCGGGGGCAGGCTCTGGGCGGAGTGCTTGCTAAAGACATCCCCAAGGTCATGGAAAACTCTGGGCACCCCAGACAAGTCTATAGGTGTGGTCTGAACCTTTGGCATGTCCCCCTGGTGGATAACGGAGTGTAAGCAACAAGCGTAACAATTGCTGCCCCACGTAACTACTTTCCCCTGGTCCCAATTAAACACAGGATTATGCAGGCATAGCCAGGGGAGACCCAGGACAACCGGGGCGGCTTGGGAAGGTATAATATAGAAATGCATCAATTCGTGGTGATTACCAGATAAGAAGTGTGACAGCGCGTCGGTCTGGTGCATGACAGGAGCTAGTAACCGCCCGTCTAAAGAGCGGACCTCCATGTATTGATGCACTAAAAGTTTTTAATGTTGTGTGACGTGTTTTTTTTTTTGCTTTTTCTTTGGCTGTTTTGTGACACTCGTTCCGTAAGAATGAGTGTCTTTTCTACTTTTCTACATCTATTTTACGCTGGATTAACAGCGGTTAACTTCTTTTTACACTTGTTTGACCGTACAAATGCGAAATATGTTACTTTGCCTGTACGGTTAATAAATGTTTTATGGTGGCTAATGTTTGACTCTGGAACAGATTTTTAATAATTGTCTGTTTAATAATCTGTAATAATAATAATGATACTGTTCTATTTGCATGATTTCCTACGGGAAATGTTGTTATTATACTTGTTGGCTGATGTCACTGACTGTCTTACACAACACAGTCACCGTTTGTAGATGGTGCAGTCCTGCAAAAAGTGGGCCACAGTGAGTTCAGCAGCAGTGCCATGCGCATGATGACGGTGATGATACAGATATGCATCAGCTTTTATTCACATATTTATGAGTCATGAATATTTTTGGAGCTCTGAAATAATTTAGCAAGGACTTCAGAGCTAAACCTCTGTATTTGTGTGCTTTTCTGGAAGACGAGCAAGAGGGTCTCGATTATATCAATATTATTCCGATTTTAAAAGGTCACAGGGCTCATCTATTTACAATATATCGCAGTCTTCTACTGCTTTTAAGTACCTACTACAAAACACTAGTCAAAGATCCACAACATAAAGGGAGCACTCTACAGTTTTGAAGGACCTACTGCAGAGAAGCTAGTCAAAGATCCTCTATATAACAAGAGCGCTCTTCTATTTTTAAGGGCTTACTGCAAAAATGTTGGTCAGAGATCTTCTATATAACTGGAACACTATGCCGTTTTCAAGAAACTATGCAAAGACGGCAGTCAAAGATCCTCTACGTGACAGGACCCACTGCAAAAACAATGAACAGGCATCCTTGTTCTTATTGGCTGTTGTAGTTGTTATGACACAATTAAACACCAGAGGTCACTGCTGTGCTTCAGTGGCACTTTTAATAAAACAGACATCTCATCCTCACAACAGCAATGCCTGGACAGTGGAGGAGGGGGGGGGCAAATGTGGGTTCCCCTCGCTTCATGTCTGATGGTGACAAAACATAAAATATTTTGTTAAAAAGACAAACTCAAATATGAGAGTTTACACTTAAATTGTGTCTTGCTTTCAAATATGTATTTTGTAATACAGAACAGCGATTTTGCTTGCAAAATTACTGGTAATTCTCATATAGTGTTGGGGGTATTTACTAAACTGCAGAGAGCACCGGGCATATACAGTATTAGGGTAAGGCATTCATTAGGAAGCCTTATTTGTATTAGTAATAATAATGAAAAGTATTTTTTCCAAATGGTCTATAAGAGAGGGCACTATTTGAGAAAATATGGTACATCGATTTGTTTTATAATTTTTTTAGGGCTGTGTGTGCATCATATTTTTCATTGACCAAGCTGATGCTTGAGCCCTGTGAATTCTGCCTAGCGGCAAGCAAAATGTTAAGAAAATAAACTAGAATGTACTAGTGTGTGATAATAAAATACAAAGCAAAGAGAACCCAAAGCACAACGATTTTTGCCCCCACCTCCCCTCTCCCTCTCACATATTTACAAGAAATAAAATTACATTCAGTTTTTTCACTATGTAACAAAGCTAATTCAATCTGTGTGTGTGTGTGTGTGTGTGTGTGTGTATGTGTGTGAGACACATGTTTCCGCATCCATCTTTCATTGGTTCCTTCGCTGTAATCCTGGACCCGTCAAGCCAATCATTAGTGAGAAACACGTAATCAAAATCCCCACTGACCCCTTATTTAGAACTATGTACACAAGCAGCAATCTAACATCACAAAAAAACCACCCTGCATTCACGCCCACCCAAAAAGAAAAAACAAACACTGCCCGCATATTACCCTGTTCTAAAAGAGCATGCCGAGTTAAACAATCAACACAGAAAATGTCTCTATACAGAAAAAACACTCTTAAAAATGTTTTTGTTGCCGATCCTCCTCCAGGTGATCACCTCCTTGCGTCAATTTGGGCCCATACAGGGTGGGGTTCCTGTGAGGAAGTAACATTTTCAGAAAGGGGAAGGAGTATTCTCGAAGGGCAGGCTCAGGTTTTTCTTGTTGTTGAGTCAGAGGTGGCGAGGGCTCGGGTGGCCGTTGTGGTAGAGCTTCTGCTTAATGTGCACCATGTTGCCGCTGGAGTCGTCCAGCTGTCGGAGCTGGGCCCGGCGACGCAGCTCTCGGAAGTTACAGAACTGAGGCAGCCACGACCAGGACGGCGTATCTAGAAACGAGAGACAGGCGGAGTCATGGTGCTCCAGTCAGATTTTGTATAAATTCATTGGAAACTTCACCTCAAACATCTCAACAGTCGTACAAGTTGGAAAAAAAAAATCATCATTGTTACACACGTATGTTGCACATCACAGCAGCAACAGAACCAATGTTGTATACCGCTGATGAGTTCATTGTAAACACCAGTATGGCAAGTGTAACACGCATGACTTTCACAAGAATAGCCAACATTTTCAAGTGCATTCAGAGGTGCTGTTGTATACTTTTTGTTAAATACTGTATGCTATCAAACCATTTTTCAACTTCTAAGTACCTAAATATTTTGTCAAATATATAACAACATATTTTAGTTTAGTTTTTAATGATTTTTAATGATCATGATTTGTAGTGCATGAGAAAGTGGAAAGGAAAACCCAGATCTTATTGACCAAATAGTCATTTATGAACAAGCTGTTGCACAACACAGCAGAACCAATGTTGCCATGGCTATAAGGAGCAAACTGCTCAGCCAGCATTAATAGTGCTGATGAGTTCATTGTCAACAACAGTACGGGAATTGTAACACACATGAGCAACAAGGAGCAACATTTTGAAGAGCATGCAGAGGTAGATGTGTTTGTAGATGCTATGTTGAGCAGCAAAATATGTTATCAAACCATTTTCCAAAAGTATGCATATATAACTTCATAGTAAACAACAGTAATGCAAATGTAACAACCAACCAACATTTTAAAGCGCATGCAGAGGTAGAGAAAGCTTCTGGATGCTAATGCTCTGACACTAATTTAAAATTGGTGAAAAATAGCATTGTATGTGACCTTTAAGCCGTGGTTGAGATCTATGCTCTCTGTGAGCACACTGTGTTTTGATTTTAATTTCCATTGTCAAACAGCTGTCATTTACAAATGAAAGTGCTTATCAGCACATCTTCCATGCAGCCTTTTAGTGTGTCAGGAGGGGCAAAAAAATCCAGAATCTTAGGCACTGAGGTTCCAGTCATTTGCGCAGCATAAAAGTGACTTATTGAGCTCACACAGACTTTGGACCGGCTTGGCTGAGATCGTTTAGTCACCGTTTTCATCATTACTCTAATAACATTTAATTCAGGCAAGTACAAGTTAGTGCTCTCACGCTGGCGGGGGTGCACTGTGCTGGATTTATTTCTTCTGATATCACGTCATGGAGATGAAGGTTGGATTTATATTTCAGCCCAGCGGTCAGTGTAATCTTTGTGTCTTTTCGTGAAGGATATGAACTTTGACATGTACTATTACTGATCATAAAAGAACCGCAGTACAATACACAACTGGATACCGTTAAAATGGTACATTGCTGAAAACAAAAGGGTTAAATTATGCCAACTTTTCATGCCTATTACAGCCTTTCATGCCTTGATTCTAAACATGAGTTAAGTTGGAGTGAAACAGTTTGGTAACACTTTACAATAAGGTACACTAAATTATAGTAGTTAATGAGGAACGAACCTACCTAACCCTAACCACTACTCATTAGTTACTCATTAGCTCTTCATTAGTTCCTCCGTAACTACGGTACTCTACTCATTAGTTCCTCATTAGTTCTTCATTAGTTCCTCAGTAACTAGTCTGAATGTATGTGCCTTAGTCATTAGTTCCTCATTAGTTCTTCAGTAAGTACTGTATTTTTGTGTACCTTATTGTAAAGTGTGACCAACAAAAACACTTACTGTAGCTAACAGACTACATACCAGAAAGAAGTACTAGAGGTGTCACAATACACATGTAACCCACCCTGTTTCGCACCTGGCCGCACCGGGGCTCGAACAAAGGACCTTCGTAATGTATCAATATGAGTTTTATATGAAAAAAACAACATTTTAAAGTGTTCCCATAATGCATTTTGGTTGACAAAAACATTTCATTAGCCATTTCATTGGAGGAGCATAGAAAATGCTGCTTCTGTCCACCAGAGTGTCCAGTCAGAGTGTTGTTATACTGGTATATATACTGACCTGCACTGACTCCCAATGGGTTGACAAGGTTGTTGTGAGTACACTAATAGCTCCTGATTGGCTCCTGACAAAGAAAGAGCTATTGTTTCACACGCTATTTAAACAATCAGTAGTAGTTCTGAAGTAAAGGAGATGTCACGTGATTAGAATTTAGCCATAAATTAGCTGCACAGCTGTAAAAGCCACAACGTTCAAAGTTTGAGAAAAAAGTAGCGACTTATACACCGGAATTTACGGTACGTGTATTATAGCGATGCCATAGTTCACAGTCTGATTGGCTTCTGCCTTCACTTTTCTTGCAAGACAGCTTTTCTCTAAACGAGAAATTTCATCACGGTTTAACCTAGCAATATGTCATGACACCCCTATGTTGTGACCAAAAAACATTTTCCGTGAAAATGTACAAATGCATTTTTTGTGACAAAAGTGGTTATTTATTAAATAAAGATTTAAATGTCATTCATTATTTAATGTGACTTTTATTCTATCCTTTTTTGGTTTATTTGAGATGCGGTCTTTAAAATATGCTGCAATTAAATAAGTGTTAGGTTTGGGTTTATTTAAGACACACACTCCAATTAAATATGGGTTAGGATTAAGGTTCATTGAAGACACACACTGCGTTTAAATAAGGCACGGCATCTATTAGGAATAAAAACAGCAGGCCCCCTTGCCTTTAAAGCAACATAGCCACTACTATGAATGTTGATAATAGGGGTGTCACAAAATATCGGGAAATTAAAATGTGACAAGATTTCTCGTTCAGAAAAAAATCATGGGAGTTCACTCTGTGCATTGGTTTCAGTACCTTGGAGCGTTTGCTCCATAAAACAACAGCATGAACGGAGTGATCTCTTTTATCAGTCATTGCAATATATTTTCATTTTCTATGCCGCTTATCCTCATTAGGGTTGCGGGGGTATGCTGGAGCCTATCCCAGCTGACTTGGGGCAGGAGGGTACACCCTGGACTGGTCACCAGCCTATCGCAGGGCACATATGGACAAACAATCATTCCCACTCACATTCATACCTATGGACAATTTAGAAATGCCAGTTAACCGAAAATGCATGTTTTTTTAATGTGGGAGGAAACCGGAGTACCCAGAGAAAACCCATGCACGCACTAGGAGGACATTCCTAGTTGATAAATATAAATAAATAAATAATATGTAAAATAATAAATATAAAGATCTTCCGGGGGGGCTCAGAGTAGAACCCCTGCTCCTTCACATCGAGAGGAGCCTGTTGAGGTGGCTCGGGCATCTCGTCCGCATGCCCAGCCAGGAGAAGGTCCAGGGACAGACCTGGGACACACTTGAGGGATTATGTCTCACAGCTGGCCTGCGATTGCCTTGGTGTCCTCCCGGTGTAACTGGAAGAGGTGGCTTGAGACCGGGAAGTCTGAATTTCCCTACTGAGACTGCTGCCCCCCGTGATCCAGACCCGGATAGACGGAATAAAATGGAATGGAATAATAAATATAAATACAAAATATGAAGAAAATGATTGAAAAATAGCTGCTTAAAATGTATAAAATTTGAAAATAAAATAATATTGCAGCTGTAAAAATAGGTAATATGTAAGATAATTTGATGTAGGTGCGCACACAAAGGCGGGGGCCTGTCAGGTTATAAAGTGAAGGAGGTAGACAGCTAAAGGATAGGAGGGAGGAGGGGTGGCAGCCATGGCACTGAAGTTGAGGGACGGTGTGTGTGTTTGTGTGTGCGTGTTTGCGTGTGTGTGTGCACGTTGGGGAGTTATTTATAGCTGTGAATGGACCATGCTGTCCACAAGGACTGCTCTGAAGGGTATCCAAAGGAAAAGGAGAGCAAACAAAGACTGGAGATGACAATGTATTAGCCAGGAAATTACCATTTAAAATGTGGTATTTGTTGTCATGACATTTACATATAGAAAATGGTCTATAAGTGGAGCGGGAGGAGCCTGAGCATCCCAATGTATGTGCATGTGTGTTTCCCACTTGCCATTCCAGCTGCCCACTCACAATCGCTCTCATTCTATTTTTAGCAGATAGTGGTGTATGTGTGTGTGTGTGTGTGTGTGTGTGTGTGTGTGTGTGTGTGTAAATGGCGGTGGGGGATGTGACAGCACCATCACCCTCACCCCCAATACACACACACGTGCAGTGAAATCCTTCCTCGCACTGTCAGCCTCACCTTCACTCCTCATCTCAGTGAGGCTAAATGAGTGTGAGCAAGCATCAATGTCTCACACACACAAAAGAGGGGCATTCCCTCCCAGTAAAAAAAATAAATACACTTTATAGACTACTCTACAGTATAGGAGTTTACCGTTTTATCCAGCCGCCCATTTCTTATCCTCATTAGGGTCGTGTGGGTATGCTGGAGCCTATCCCAGCTGACTTCGGGCGAGAGGGGGGGCACATATAGACAAACAATCATTCACGCTCACATTCATACCTATGGACAATTTAGAGTCGCCAATTACCCTAATGTTGCATGTTATTGGAATGTGGCAGGAAACTGGAGTATCCGGAGAAAACCCACGCACGCACGGGAAGAACATGCCAACGGAGATTCGAACCCAGGTCTTCCAGATCTCCTGAGTGTGTGGCCAACATGCTAACCACTCGGCCACCATGCAGCGTTTACTGTTTAAATGTAACATATTTTTTAATAGTTTATTTCTGTTTATTTCCACATTTACATTTGTTGTATTCATATTTACTATAATTCTATTGGTTGTAATTAAAATCATTTGTATTTTTTAATTGTTGAGATGGGTGTCAATAAATAAAATGTATTGATATTTTTCTCACTGTTGAGTTTATAAGGCGACCTTGAGCGTCCCTACTACAATTAAAAGGTATTATTATCATTAATATAATCATTAGTAGTCGTAGTATTGTTTGGATTTGTATTGTTCATATTTATTAATTTGTTTACAGAATATATATTATGTAATTTATAGATTTATTATTATTATCGCTGATGTTCAAGAGATTCAAGAGTTTTATTGTCATATGCATAGTAAAACAGGTAGTTCTGCTATGCAATGAAATTCTTGTTCTGTTCATTCTTCCAGAAAAAGAAAGAAAAACACAAGAAAATGAATCAGAACATCAGAAACATAAATATCAGTAAATTAAGCAACAACAACAGAAGAGGCATTAATACAAATAAATAAATAAATAAATAAATAAAGTGCTATGAGTGTGTGCGTGTGTTGCGTGCGGCGTGTGTGAGTGCTTTGTTGAGAAGCCTGATGGCCTGTGGGTAAAAGCTGCTCGCCAGTCTTGTGGTCCTGGACTTCAATGTTGTTGTAATGGTACATGCATGCATGAACTCCATTCCCGGGCCAGGATTGTATAAAGAGACGGACCCGGTGTAAAACCTCAAGCTCCCAACAGGGAAAAGACAAAAGTGATTTTTTAAAAATTAATAGTAGTAGTATTCATTTAAGTGACATCATGTTTTCTTTAATAAGACTGCAAGATATTTTTATTTAGTTTGATAGATATAGCTATCTGTTTGCGAGGATTATGTTCTGAGAACACCAGCAAGTCATTTAGACACTCATAAAAATGTCTATTTTTGACTAACAACTCGCCCCTCTGCTCCAAACCCTCCTGCTAGCTTGACGATTTCGGATTCGCACCGGATTAAATTCAGCTCCAGAATCCTCCCCATTTTATTGCCATTGTTCGCTCATGACAAAGGAAGCTAACAAGCTATATGCAAGGAAGCACAACCCCACAATTGAAATTATAAAAGGTATAGGTATTCACCACTAATGAATGACAATGAAAAAAATGAATCAGAGTCATGGTCTACCTTTTATCCTGGTCGTCAGGCCAGCGCCACAACTGCACTTTTTTTGTTGTGGCGCCACCTACATCTCCCTCTCAAGTGGCTTATGATGGTATGCGGCTGCACTGCTCCGCACTACATAACCTACACTGCTTGCCACTTACGATCATATACTGTATTAACTTGTGTTCCCCCCAAGACAGGTTTTGAGGCTGTCTTCTAAGAAAGTTGACTGTAGAGGCTAATGCTTCTGTAGCCAAACAAACAGGGTGCCGCCATTATTACCGATTTAGGGTGAACGAGATGTGTTTTCTGTGGAAAAAAATTGCCTATTTTTTAAGGGAAAAAATGGTGAAAATTTTTTGGACCAAAAATACACACATTTTCAGGGGGCCAATGCTGAATTGCGACTATGCGGGGATCCACCGCGATTAACGTGCACACATCCTGTTTGACCCTCGGCCAACGTCGTAGTTTGAGGAAGCAGAGGTAACTGTGGAATCACAAGCGGGAACAAATACTGAGCAGAACTTGATAAAGAAAAGGGTATTTTGACTGGTACCTTTGTATCTACTGTCGCTGTGATTGAATTATCACGGATTACGTTGCCTGCCAGAGAAACGAGAAATTACTGGAGCACTGCCAGTATTTTTTTATTGTCATTTATGCACTGGTATCTTGGCATACAAGGGTCACAATTACGTCTCACATTATTTCTCCTTGGGCATTTTTAGGAGGCACATATGAGACACATTTTTTTTGACAAAATAGGAACTAAAATAAGGCTGAGTTGAGAATCTCAAAATTGTCTTTTGAGCTGTAGAAGAGCAAACTTTGAGCAGTAAAATTTTCCTCTGGGAACTAACGATTGTTTCTTAGATGCAAGCCCGTCTCGGCTGATTTTTTGCTTTGAACATGCAAGCTAAAATTTGGGTTACGAGCTGCTATTTAATGGCAGGCATAGCCGAGGACAGCTATTTGGGGGTTTGTGTCAATGAGACATGGCTGAATTGGAGAATGGTTGTGTACCACAAATATGCACATTAGCACTCAATAAGGTCAGCCAGTCTTACCTTTATGCATTCCCACATAATATCGGCATTTGGGACCAAATATGAGGTGAAAGAAAAAGGGTAAAATACAGTATACTAGTCTATCTGTACAGCATTGGAGAGCTTTAGAAGGTGCATTCAAGGACCGTCAAACAAAGTAGGAGAAATTGCCGCTCACATTCAACATTCAAAAACTGTGGGATTTCTAAATGTATATTATTTTTTGAATAAAATAATGGCCCATACTTCCAAAATTGATATCCCTTTACATAAAATTGTAGGTAGTTATTGTAGTAGTTGCGTATCAAATCATTTAGATAAAAACCTACCTGCAATTAAATGTGATTAATTATGAGTTTACTATGGGCAAAAATGTGATTAATCACGATCAAATATCGTTAATCAATTGACAGTGTCATGCTCCGCAGGACAGGAAGGGTGACTTCCTGCCTGTTGCTTTTATTTTGTGTGGTGTACTTCCTGCCGAGTGTGGTATGCAGCCTCTTCACCTCAGTGAATCTCTGCGGAGCTGTTGACAATCACAATTTGTTGGATTCATAAGTTCATAAGTTGGCTCATTGGCTCGGTTCTCCTTGCCTCTGCTGTCACCTAAACTGTTTCCGTACCTCTTGCTACTGCCCGTTATGTTTTTTTGCCTTTCCCTCTGTCGCTTTATGTTACCTGCATACTGTACCTGCCTGGGGTCCAGCATTCTACAGCCACTCCGTTTCATCACAGAATGCGCCAGCGGAGACATCCCATCTATATTCTATACCGCTTATCGTCACTAGGGTCGCGGATATGCTCTAGCATATACCAGCTGACTACGGGCGAGAGGCGGGGTACACCCTGGACTGGTTGCTAGACAAACAATCGTTCATACTCATACATACTTAGGGACAATTTAGAGTCTCCAATTAACCTAACGTGCATGTTTTTGGAATGTGGGAGGAAACCGGAGTACCCGGAACACGCAACATGTAAACTCCACATGTAGATGCCCAACGGAGATTCAAACCCAGATCTTCCCAATCTCCTGATTGTGTGGCCAACATGCTAACCACTAGGCCACCGTGTGTCCGTAAAGACATCCGGTGGACATTTTTTTTTGGAATGGGCCGCTCAATACCAGCGTATGCAGCATGACCATGAGGCACCTGGTGGTCTCCTGGAGCGCCTCAGGGGGTTCAGGGCACAGATTGCACAGACATGTGGATCTGCTGGTTCCCATTCCCTTCTACAGCCCCTTCGCCACTTGTCTGGGTCATCTGGGGACATCTGGGATCCGTCCATTGAAGAGGGGGCTAGTGCTCCAGCCGTGGCAACTGTGCGCGCTAGGGAAAGTCTTCACCTGCTGCAGCTCTACGTTCTGCCGAGGGCAAGTCTTCACCTGATCCCGCCCTCTAGGATGACCGTCCGACCGTCCAGCTCCTGCATTGCGGACCTGTCCGCCCCAGTCGTCTCCAACTCTGGCTCCGCAAACCTGGCCACGCCAGCCGCCCACAGTTCCTGCGGGAGAAGCAGCAAGTCCTTGCCAGTCAGTCACCGGCGACCCTCCGCCGTTCCTCTCTCCAACCACCCTGGATTTTCCTGGACGGTGGAACGTCTGGTATCCCTTGGGTGGGAGGGTGACTTCCTGTCTGGGGTTTTTATTTTTGGTGTACTTCCTGCCGAGTGTGGTAGGCAGCCGCTTCACCTCAGTGGGTCTCTGCGTGACTGTTGGCAATCGCAGTTAGTTGGATTCATAAGCCCAGCATTGTTCCATGAATGGCGCTGGTCCACTGCCTCGGTTTTCCTCGCCTGTGCTCTCACTTAAACTGTTTCCTTACCTCTTTCTACTGCCCAAGATTTCTCATTGTTTTTTTTTTTTTCAAAGAGCTTTTCCCTCTGTTTTTGTTACCTGTATCCTGCACTACCGTGAGTAGCTCCCTGATCATGTTAAATACTGTAAAGGACTTTTAACTGCACGCTGCATCTGTCTGTGCATACCGGGGGTCCAGCATTCGACAGTCACTCCTTTTCGTGACAGACAGCTCGAGTATGTACATATTAATGTATGTGTGAGTTTAAATTACATATTTTCTTTTATAGAAATGCAAGGACTATTTTTTCTTTAATTAAATTAATGCTTGTTTTATAGTATTTATTTATTTAATTATTTTAGATTTTTAATTATATGCATATTTTTAAACAGTTGATATTTTTCATGATCTGTTTTTAATAGCTACAGGTTTTACATCTGTAGGAATGATTTTATTTACTGTAATTTGATAAATACGTGTTATTTTTTTTATTTATGTGATATACCACACAGTGGTTTAGTGGTTAGCATGTTGGCTGCACAGTCTAGAGACTGAGGGTTGGACTCTCCATTTGGACATCTCTATGTGGAGTTTGCATGTTCTCCACCTGTGTGGGTTTTCTCTGGGTAGTCCAGCTTCCTCTCCAGTCCAAAAATGAGCTGCAGACTCTAAATGGTGTGAATGGTTGTCTATATTTGGCGTATGATTGGCTGGCGACCAGTCCATGTAGTAGCATGGCATAGGCTCCAGCTTACCTGTGACCCTAGTGAGAAGAAGTGGTATAGAAAATAGATGGCTATAACATACATAATTTAAATTACATTATTTTTTCTAGGAATGCAAGGATCTTAGCCTGTGTGACAGTTTAGTTTGTTTCCACTTTTATGCCTTAGTTTCTGTTAAGCCTTTATTTTGTAGTACTTCCCGTTTTGCCGTGTTTTGTTTGCCTGCTTTGCGTTTCTGTTCCAACACACCTGCCTTTCATTTGTGGGTGATTATTTACTTCAGCCGTTGGCGTCGCTCGGGTATTCGAGCATTATAGAAAATGGATGGATGGATTATTATTGTCACCGCTCTTGTGTGGGTTTCTGCCGCTGCATAGCAGCTTTAATAATTAAAGACTTTTACGTGCACTTTGGGTCCTGCTATCTGCATACTGGGGTTGGCGCCACAACTCCACAATGCCAAGATGTGACAGACTATTTGGTATTTAATTTCATTAATGCTATTTTCTTATACGTTAATGCTTACTTTTCTAGTGTTTATTTAATATAATTAAAGCTTGTTTTTTAGTTTTATTTTATTTTCTGTATAGATTTTTAATTATATATATTTTTAGATCATTTACATTTTAAATTTTGTTCTTGTTTTAAATGTGTCTGCGTAAAGGTTATTCATTGATAAGGATGAAAGTGTTTTGAGTTGTTTTTTCACAAATACTGTAAAGCGTTTATTCTTTTATAAAGCAAATTTCCTCTCTAAGAAAAAACATATTAGTTTTTCATCATCTCATCAGGCCTGAGAGGTTTTACTACACATGTCACACATCACCAACTTTGGTGTTATCCTTAAAAACAACTAAAAACTGCTCAATCCACAAGAATCCCATGCCAATTTGTGCCAAAAGACTGACTATAGTTTCCAAATTTGGATGTGAGCAGATGGCGTTGAAACAGCACATATAAGGAACATCCTGGATGTTGTTTTATCCAGTTCAGTGGCTGTTGTGTAATCACTTCACATTTTCATTTATCATGAAGCAGATATCAAAAAGAGGCCATTTATCACACTTGCTTTGACTTAAACACGTGATGTGTGTGACAGAATAATGACAATAACTGAAGATGGTGTACCTAATGCCGTGGTTAGTGGGTGTATATTAGGAATATTCCAAAGTGAGACGCTGCTCTCAAAGTGTCACAGGAGCAATATCACAGCTGACAAGGTTGTTCACATGAGCGATCAATTGTTTTGACAGCAGATAATCAACAGAAAGATAAAACGTGGGGTCATGTTGTGCGTGTGCTTGTGAGTTCGTGTGCGTGTGTGTGTGTGTGTGTGCTAAGTGTAGTATCATCACTTCAAAAAAAAGGAAAAACTATGTCTGACGTTTGCTTTGCTTTTTAGACCAGCGCTGTTCAAATAAATTGTTCAATCATACGATTTGACCTGACTTAGTTTTTACACTGAATGCCCTTCTTGACACAACGCTCCCATTTATCCGGGCTTGGGACCGGCACTGGACATCTCCAGTGGTTGGGCGTTGGGACCCTAGCCGGGAAAAGCCCCACCCCATCTGCACAAAAGGCAGCAGCGTGTACCATCACACCACCAGTGTGACTTTTAATCCTTCACTTTTATTCTTATTTTGTATATAATGTCAATGCAAGTCATGTCTTCAAATATTTACGACACCAAATAGGAAATATAGTCAAAGATCCTTGATATGACAGGAGCACTCTACTGTTTTTAAGCTTCTGCAAACACAAGTCAAAGATCCTAAATATGACAGGAGTGCTTTGTCGTTTTTAAGGACCGACCACTAGTCATAGATCCTCTCCTATGTGACAGGAATGCTCTGCTACCGACTGCAAAAATGACAGTCAAATAACCTCTACATGACAGGAGAACCTACTGCAAAAACTCAAGTTAAGATCCTCTATATCAGGGGTTCCCAACCACCAGGCCACAGCCCGATACGGTGGGCAAAAAGCTTTCAGGTACAATGATAAAAAAAAAATACACTTAAAAAAATTAGGGCTGTCAAAAATAGCGCGTTAACGGCGGTATCTAATATATTTCATTAATTGTGTTACATTTTTTAGCATAATTAACGCACACGCATCATGGCAAGCCACGGCTCCCCACAGAGTCACACAGTGTCAGATGCTGTTTTATAATTATTCTTACCTGAACACATCAACAGCAGTGCAATCCAACACCATATATGTATCTCCTACGGTAACACTTTATACTGTAATAAGGTACACAAAACTACAGTAGTTAATGAGGAACGACCCTACCTAACCCTAACCACTACTCATTAGTTAGACATTAGTTCCTCAGTAACTACTCTAAATTTATGTGCCTTAGTTCCTCAGTAACTACTTTACTCATTAGTTCCTCATTAGTTCTTCATTAGTTCCTCAGTAAGTAGTCTAAATATATGTGCCTTAGTCATTAGTTCCGCATTAGTTCTTCATTAGTTCCTCACTAACTACTGTATTTTTGTGTACCTTATTGTAAAGTGTGACCTCTCCTACTCCAAACAAACACATCTCGAGTCCATTTATTGCAACAACACTTCCTCATTGTCACGAGACAGACCGCGAGATGCATTCACGGACACGCCAAACATCACAACAACGTCTTTATCATGCGTATATGGGTGGTCTAAATAAACAGAAATGCAATGAAAATCAGTAAGTGGATATTCTTATCACTCACTTTGTAACTCCTAATGTGGAAGTACAATTTGCTGCATTTAAGTGTGCTGGGAAATCCCATAAAATTCACTCAAAACACGTGATTTCAACTGAAATGACGTAGTACCTTTGAACGCCACTCCTCATTGCTCATAATTACACAGTTAAAGTCTGATTCAAATATTCTGCTATTAAAGAAACCAGTGTTAGGTCATTAGATTTTCAGACATGTGTGCCATCTCTTAACTTGGTGCTAATTTGGTGCTGCTAATACATACAAATATACAGTATATCTAATCCTGCCCTGTGATTTCAATAAAATACAGTAAAAATGGGTATATTTCAGACATAATAATGGTTGAATTTATTTTGAACATGCATTAAAGTTACATTAGAATACATCACATAGTACAATTCACACTTCCACATGTCCAAAAAGGAGTAGGAAGAAGCAAAGCTTATTTAATCCTACCCCCCGTTAATGCAATACATTTGTTCACTTCCTGTGTTCCAAATGTACTCTTCGCTAGTTTAAAATACATAGGAAAATGATATGGTAATATTATAATATGATAAGGTAATATAAGGTAACATGGTGTGACATGGTGATTAATCATGATTAATTCATTTTTAAGGACATACTGCAGAAACACTAGTCAAAGATTTGCAGATAAACAAGCCAAATCTCAACTTATGTGACCAGAGCACTCTGCTGTTTTTTAACACCTACTACAAGTCACAAGTCAAAGATCCTCTATGTAACAGGAGCAGGCTGCTGTTTTTAGGGACCTACTGCAAAAATGCGAGTTAAAGATCCTCTACATCAGGGGTCCCCAACCAAACGGGAACTGGTCTCTGGGCGGGGCCGAACCGAGCCCCGGGAAACTTTCAGGTGCAATGATTAAAAAAAAAACACAAAAAGGACATTTGTAAATAACTACAGTACATTGAATTTTATGTAAATGCAATTTTTGAACTATTTAATTGTATTTATTTTATTTAAAAAATAACAGTTACAAATCCCATCGTTTTTGCATGTTTATGTTGTTTGTTGCGAGCATCCACTTTGTTCAACAGTCCTTGAACGCACCATTGTCCCTGTGCTCACATTATTCCACACTGCACAGACAGACTACTGTGCTGTATTTTCCCAGTTTTTTTCACCTCACATCTGGTCCCAAATGTTGATTATATGTGGTAATGCATAAAGGTTGACGTTATTGAGCGCTAATGTGCATATTTGTTGGTGCACAATCTCAAGTGAATTCATGCTAGCACACTGCCTGTTACACACATCAAACAACAACATAATAATCTTCTCTCTGAAAAAAAAAAAAAAAACAGGCTCGTACTGTTGATTGGTGGGTCTGTATTCATTTTGTGCTTTTAATTTGATGTTGTTACTAATTTTACCACTGCTCTAAATAACAGAAGTGCTCTGCTGTTTTTATGATATATTGTAAAAAGCTTCTATATGACAGGCATGCTTTGGTGTTTTTTAAAACTTATTGCAAAAATGCTGATCAAAGATCCTCTATGAAACAGAAGAGCTCTGCTGTTTTTAAGGACCTCCTGCAAAAGCACACGTCAAAATCCTTAATGTGATCAACGCACCCTGATGCTTTTAGGAATTGACAGCAAAAATGTTCATCACTTCCAAGAGTTGAACATAATTTGTGGGCCGCTCTGATGTCATTAATTGCAATTGAATATGGCCAAGTTATACAATGAGAGGAGCTGGTTAAGTTTGCAGATAAGTGTGTAACCATTGTGAGAGATTCAGAGTGCGGATTTACTGGAGGAAAATGTTTGCATTAAACCTTTGGTTTGGTTTCAACATATCAAGCCCAGTTCCGACTGCAAGAAATAACACAGTGACAAAGTATTTCCACGTATGAACGCCGCTGCATGCCTCGATAAGGGCAAGTATGGGAGCCCAAAGGCCTATATAAACTGCATTTTTTAAATTATCGATTTTCATTATAGGGAAAAAAGCAATACCTTTATCAACCGATATTACATTTTTATGCCAATATATATATATCGGGCCAATACTATCGATTGGCCGATATTATCGGACATCCCTAATTGTTTGATACTGCACCTCAGATAAAGGAATGTTTGAATCACAGAATGTGTACTACTGGAGAGTATTCATACCATCAGTTGTCCAGACTCGACCAACACAGAGAAAACAATGACATGGATGGACATAAAAAAAAAAAAACAACCCAGAAGACGTTCAACCGTGGAAAAGCGTGCCAAGGTGGCAGTAAGTAAATTAACATTTTTTTTTACTAGGTATCTTCTACGAATAGAATAAAATAATAATATGGGTTTCATGCCAAAATGCTAGCTAAACAGCGATCGCTGTCACTCGTCTTGTAGCCTATCTTGCAGTCCATCTGTCAGTTTGAGAAAGAAAATCCATATTTTTTTTACTAGATATATTCTCTGAATCTTTGAATAATAATATGGGCCTGTCAATATTCTCATTCATCCAGGTCACTGTATTCCCAGGGCATTGAATTGATCGTAGCTGGACTGTTCATGTCGCCCACTAACTTTTCAGGTCAAGACTCTGCGGTCTAGCTCCACCTCAAAGAGAAAGAGCATTCTTTTGAGGACTAAAATGTACACATTGGGGACAGAGAAGACAGATGGTTTAGAAGAGAAGTGAGCGAAGCCATCTAGGTTAAGGTTGAGAAGCCGCGCCTCCAATAAAACCTGGCATATCTATACCTGGAATATCTACACAGAACCGTTATTCAGACAGAAAGTGACTAGATGCTCTTCTCCCTCTATTCCTCCCCCCTCCCTCCTTATTCGTGGCCTTACTCCTATTCTAGTGTACTCATTCATTTTGTTTCAATATGGCCCCGTATTTTTTTTTTTAATTTATTCATCCTTATTTTTTCGATCTTATTTATTTTACATTTTTGTATTTGTTAGGTATCGTTTGTTGGTTAAATTTAGCAGATGTTACAATTGTACAAACATTGCCTCCATCCATCCATTCATTTTCTATGCCGCTTGTCCTCACTAGGGTCACGGGAATATGCTGGAGCGTATCCCAGCTGACTACAGGGGAGAGGCGGGGTACAACCTGGACTGGTCACCAACCAATCGCATACAGACAACAACCATTCACACTCACATTCATAACTATGGACAATTTAGAGTCTCCAGGTAACCCAACATGCATGTTTTTGGAATGTGGGAGGAAACTGGAGTACCCAAACTCCACAGAGAGATGTCCAGCGTAGATTTGAACCCAGATTTTACAGATCTCCTGACTATATGGTCAATATGGGAACCACTAGGCCACAAACCCACAAACATTGCATTTTATGATGGCCACTGTTTGACGCTGGAGACAATGATTTCAATTTCTTTTATTTCCTATGGAAAAATAACCCAAAGCGCGTCTTACCGTAGTAGCGGCTCGACCTCCAGGCCCTGACGGCGCAGTGCAGGACGCCGTCCAGCCACAGCAAGAGCCAGCTGATGCAGAAGCCCAGCAGCAGGCCCAGCATCAAGTCCATCTCCTGCTTGGTCACACTGTCACTTACAAAGTAGTTCTCAGACGAGTCCACCAGGGAATGGTCCCCGTCGTACGGGATTACGTAGTGGACATGATGTCTGCGGAAAGGGGGACAGACTCCTGTTAGATATAGTGAAGTCTATACTGTACTATGGAGCTTTGTTGTGGTAATAAAACAAAACAAATCAAAACAATATGTGATTAACTGCAGGGTCCAGACTGAAGATCCAAAGTCAGCTGGGATAGGCTCCAGCTTCCCTGTAACCTCTGAGTATATGTGGTATAAAACTGAATACTACTACTTTGACTACTAAAAATAAATATAATAATAATAAAATAAAATAAAATCTGATTGACTGGCGACCAGTTCAGGGTCCAAGCTAATGACCCTAAGTCATTTGGAACAGGCTCCGGCTCCCCTGTGACCCTGAGCAGGATAAGTGGTAGAAAGCTGAATAATAATCATAATAATAATAATCTGTGAATTCTAAAATAAATATTCCTTCAACAAATATTAAATATTCCATAAATATTCCATAAATAAATTACATTTCAACTAAACAACTAAATACAATCATAAAAATAGACTGAGCAATTCTGAGCAATACATATTGCTAAATAAAGCTATATGTATTTACTACTAGAATAACATTTGCTGCAACAACTGACCCCATTGTGCAACACTGACTACGGTTCAGCGACTTCCCTCAAACTCAAAGCTGTACTCCACTGAGGAGCACAGAGTCTTCTTCCAGCCAGTCACTGCACAGACAGAACACACAGCAGGGGGTTGAGCCTCAATGAAGCTACACTAGATGAGTACATGCTGTACTACACTGTCTCCCTATGGGACACTGACCATGTTATACTGTATGTTAGTTTGTTGAGTATCTTGATAAATAGTGGAAACGCCCACTAAAAAGTCCATTAACACAAACAACATGTCTCCATCTAGAATGGCACTCATGTCACTGCCTTAAATGCACACTGAATGCAATTAGGATGCATCTTGGCTCACAGTACTCCACTGCAATCTGAAGATAAATGTGCAAGTAGCTGGAGAGCACAACTCCAACAACGTCCAGCTAATCCTCATTTGGATCATTACCAAATTATGCACTTTGATAGATTATTCACTGCAAAACTGTGAAGTGAAAAGGTAAAAAAAAAAGTAATGGCAAGACAGGACAGGATAAGATGGAATAGGAAGAAAATACCATACCACCCCATGCAATAGGATAAGACAGGACAGAGTAAGATAAGACAAGATACGATACCATAAGGTAGGATAAGAAAGGCCAGGATATGATACAATGCAATGCGATATGATATGATAAGACAGCACAGGACAAGACAGAATAAGACAGGATAGCATAGGATATGCTACAATACGATAAGACAGAACGGGACAAGATGTGACACAACACCATACCATACAGGACAGTATATGATATGATTCAAAATAATATGCTACAATACATCAGGATTGGACAGGAGAGGACAGGATCAGACCAGACCGGACCAAACCGGACTGGACTGAAGACACAATGCAAAAAGTTTGGACAGGACAGGACAGGACAAGATCTGACAGAATACAACAGGACAAGATACAATATGACACGATACAATAGGACAGAACAGGATAAGCTAGGACAGGATGCGAAGCGGAATGACACAATATGACATGACATGACACCACACAACAAGACAAGTCATAATAGGACACCACACAATAATACAGAACAGAATACGATATGACACAAAATGATACGATACAATAAAATAAGACAGGACAGGATACGATACGATAAAACAGGACTGGACTAGACATGACAGGATCTAATGGGATAGAACAAGACAGGACAGGATACAATACTATACCATACCATACAATGCCATATGATACCATACGATAAGACAGGATCGGACTAACGCAATGCCTTGCAATTATCATAAATTCCAGTGTATAAGCCACACCCACTAAATTTTGAGGAAAAACCTTAGATTTGCACATATATAGGTCGCACTGGTGTATAAGCCACACGTGTCCACGTCAAATAAAATGGCATATTGTGGTGCACACAAGTCCGTGAGGACCAGGCACAGGAGCCAATCATGAGCTATGAAAAAGCTTACGATGAGCTTGTCAATTACTTGAAATTGCTTGAAAATTACCGGAGGTCATTACTCAACATAACAGTCTGACTCACGGTGTCATCTTACAAACAACACTAAACTCATCACACAGCAACCTAATACTCAAAATTTATACCTAATAAATATACAAATGTGTACCAATACAAGTTGTACCAATAAAACAACATTTTAAAGTTTTCCATAATGCATTCTGTTTGAGCAAAGCATTTCATTGGAGGACAACCAGCATAGAAAATGGACAGATGGCGCTGCAATGCTGCCTCTGTCCAAAAGCCAGAGGAGCCCAAAGCCCAGAGGGAGGCTGACGTCATTGCAGCACCAGAATACGTTGCTCAGTTGCAATGCATTATGAAAAAACTTCAAAAGAGTTGTTTTTTTTCATTTTAAATTTGTATTGGTACATGTTTGTGTATTTGCCAGGTATACCTTTTGAGTGTTAAGTTGCTGTGTGATGGCTTTAGTGTTCATACTAAGATGACACCGTGAGTCAGACTGTTATTTTGTTATACTGTTATATATAATGACCTCCTGCAATTTCCAATTAGCTGACACGCTTGTCGTGAGTGTACTGATAGCTCGTGATTGGCTCCTGCCAAAGAAAGAGCTACCGTTTCCTCACTGACTTGCGAGCGGCACGGTATTTAAACAATTAGTAGTACTTCTGAAGTAAAGTTGATGTCACGAGATTAGAATTTAGCCATAAATTAGCCACACCGCTGTATAAGCCGCAGGGTTCAAAGTTTAAGAAAAAAGTAGCGGCTTATACACCAGAGTTAACTGTAGATAGGATACGGTATGATACAGACAGATACTGCTAATACTGGTAACTTATACCAACACATTCTTCATGATTCACTGAGAAATCAAGGCAAACATTGATAAATCTCTTTTAAAATGGCAACAAATAGATCATATATGTAGAGCAGGTATCAAGTCGTCACATCACATCAGCACAGTGGAGCAATGGAGGCTGCCAAGTGCAATGACACTGACTGTGTCCTCCAGCCTGACAAGGTGACACCTCCAGAGTCCTTAGGTAGACTGGCTCAGGTCTGCTCCAGTCCAACACCACAACAACTCAACATAAAACTATCTCAACTTATCAGTCTGACTTATCAATCAAAATGTTCACCTTTACAAAAGACAGTAAAGCTCAGTTATGATTGACACTGTCGGAATGTTTTAATGCAACAATATGTTTATTATTGCATTATTTATATTATTGGGTGGGACAAAATATTCATACAGCGATAAAGTATTGATACCCAAGCGTCAAATATCAATATTTTTGTTACATTTTCTAGTACACAAGTTTTTTGAAGCACTTACTGCAAAGAGCCACTTGTTTGACATTAACCGTCTGCTGTTTTTAAGCACCAACTACAAAAAACACAAGTCAAATACTGGATGCTTTTACGTAACAGAAGTGCTGTGTTCTTTTTAAGGACCTACTGTGAAACCAGTAGCCAAGGATCCTCTATATGACAGGAGCGTGCTGCTGTTTTTAATGACGTACAGTACTGTAAAAATGCTGGTCCAAGATCCTGTATATGACAGAAGCGCGTTCCTGTTTTTAAGGACCTGCAAAAACACTCGTCAAAAAATCTCTACATTTCAGCGACAAAAGATAATGCTCAGTTTTGATTGACACTGTCCGAATATATGCTTGTTATTTCTATTATTTGTAGGTACAACATACAGCAATACAGTATTGATACCCGAGCATCAAATATCAATATTTTCATTAAATAAAATTCAAAGTACTCAAAGGGGATTCCACCATTGCCATTGTGTGTCAGTGCATCATGGCTCCTCAAAGTGGCACTTGCAAGCATAAGAGGTTTTGCTTTTTCTTTGGTTTGAAGGGTAGCAGAGCAGTCACCATCACTTGCTATCTTAGTTAAGCTAGACAGTTTTTTTGTTATTACATTGTTTAACTGCTTTTTACTCGTGTGCGTCAATTAAGAATGTTTAAAAAAAAAGAGCCTAGAACAAGACAGGATGCAATATACAATACCATAATATAATATAGGACAGAATACTAAATACGACACAAAAACAATACGACACGACAACAACATATGGTATGATATGATAGGATAGGATACGATACACTCCACAACAGCAGCTGGCGGTGTTCATTCAATGTTGATTCAATTTCCCGCTAATCTTTACTCAAGTTCGCCAACAGGAATACGTGAACACACACCTTCAATTCTTCATCATAAATACTTCTACATATAAGTTTCACTAATGCAAATAGAATGAGCAGAACAATTCATAAGTGAAGCAAGATGTTTGTACATAAAATATATTTTTTTGTAATTGAAGAAATATGTTCTTTTGTATGTGTAAAACATGCTATATTTGTTTCTGAAGCAGGATGTTCGATAGGTATGTTTCCCGAAATGCCTTAAGATCCCAGGAACATCACTGAAGATGTGTCCAGACTAGGCATCAGTAGATGTATGTACACAGCTTATTTGCAAAACAAAATGCATTAGTTTGTGGTTGATGTTTTGTATTTGCAAACCATACTGAGTTTTTTTGTGAGCTGCTGGCCGTGAGTAAAACATGTGTTGTGTCTTTGTGAGATTTTGGCATGATTTTAACTCCATAGGATGCAATGGGGTCTGATTTATTTTTACAGGCTACTATCAGGTTAACTTCTTTTTACACTTGGATGGAGCTAAGTATGTTCCAATGTCTGTACAGTTAATAAAGACCTTATGATGGCTACAGTTTGACCCTGGAACTGCTCATTTCTACATTCCCATTGATTCCTATTGGCTATGCCGCTGCAGTTGATAAAAAGGTTGTGAAAATATCGTATTTGTCATTCAGTGCTCTTTCACTGTCTGCTTCTAATATTCACCTTATTTATATGATGGAGTTAAAATAATAGAAACAGCTGTCAGTTATGATGATGCAGTGCAGAAACCACACACCCCAGCGCAATAATAAACACGTTGCTACATGCACAGCTCAAAGTATCTTTGCAAAGACTGAATTCTGTGATACAGCTCCTGCATAGGAGCTCATTAGCTGGTGTACCTAATGTTTTTCTGACGCTTGTAGCATTTTGCATCAGTCCAGACAGGAAAAAAAGAGGCCAATGTATGCCCTGCAGTATATGACACCCTTACTGTTAATAGCAATGCATTCTAGTGCAGCTGAACTCATAATGAATACATGAATGAGTTCATTGCTGCTGATGCTGATGCTGTAGCCTCATCCACCACCTCCTTTTTAATAGTTATTATTGCAGACAGCTTTATTTTTGCTTTATTCTCGTCTCAAGGCCCGTATGGAGTGTATACACTTGATGCTCACACTCCATCACCTATTTATGGCGCCTCCGACACACACCTTGGCAGGCTGCATGCAGCAAAAGGCTCACAATCGATGCATGCAAAAAAACCCGACCACCACCAGTGCATCTGAAAATAAACGCACCAGCTTTGCACAGCTCCATCGCACCCACACGCACACACACACACAAGAAAAACACCAACCTGCCAGGCCTCTTAATTGGTTGAAGATGGAAATATAGCAGCATGCAAATACACGATTTACCTCCCACAGTTGCAGTGACAGACGCGGTCCTCCCCTCGTAGATGTGGCAGGATGTAGTTGTGAAAGCGATCCAGTAGTGCGTTCATGTCCATTAAACAGGCGATCGCCTGCAAACACACACGTCAGTCAGCTGGGACATGACCAGCAAAAAGGTGCACATTTCTTGAAAAAAAAAACCCTCATTGCTGGAGAATCAAAATTATGAACATAAAATCACAGGGTTAAAAAAATAAAACTAAAACTGAGAAGATTCTTTGGTATGATCCTCCAGAAGATGAGGAGGAGAGAATGAGGATGAAGAGGAGGAGGGGGTGCCTGAAAATGGATTATTTATTTATGATAGAATGTGATTCTACAAGGTTACATTTGCAAAAAAATGTGTGTACATCTAATTAGATTTAGTGGTTTATTCGTGACGTATGTTTGTCTTACCATTACAACTGAGGCACCCAGAATCATAAAAATCATGGTGGTTGTGATCATATGCATCCAAACTTCCAAACTGGCCCACCGCTGGTCCTCTTGGCGGGGACTCTCTCGCTACCCGCGGCGGTGGAGACGCTCCGGCTGGGCTCTGCAGGGCTGTCCCTCCTCCCGGGGGGAGCCGCTCATGGAGCCGCCGCACAGCCCCTGGCTCCCGGTGTACCCCTCCCTTCTACCTCCGGTGTCCTCCTCCCTCTTCAAGCACTAGCAGTGGGGCCCTTTGCCGTCCAACGGCACCCCCTTCCCCGGTGTCAGATAGATGCGAGCCGGTCACCTCCTAATGAGGATGCAAAGGGATCCGAGTCATTTTAGGCTGAATACAGAAATATTCAATAGATATCCTCTAAAAAAAAGGCATCTCATTCGATCCGGGATTATTCCACCTCAGTACCGGCAAATTCTGTCTTCCATGCGGCCAAAAACGCTCACTTTCCCCCAGGATAGACGCGTCAAAGACCTGCACCTTTTCTTTTCATTGACATGGGAGGGGAGGTGGAGTTAGACCCACCCTGCATCCCGAGTCCCGGCCGCTTCAAGAAGCATCACAACCCGAAGATACATGACGAGACTATCCCATCCTGGCTAGAACCCCCCAACAGCATTAGCAGCTAAGCTTAAAGACCAAGACCAGTACCCACGACGGTGTGCGCGGGCGCCACTGCTTGGTAGGGGGTGGGAGGATCGATACAAATATTGATAGAATCGATACCAAATGTAGTATCATTGTCGGTTAGATACTAGCGTCATGAGAACCACATTTTTCAGTTCACTTCTAGGTTTATTTTCACAAATATGTGTTTTTCGTTGAGTTGTTTATATTGTTATATTATTAATATTGTTATATTTTTATATTGTTTATTGGAAGCCCTTGGACACGGGAGAACCGTGGTTTAAAAAAACCTTAATTTGCTCAAACATTCTTTGGATTAAATGGAAATAACTAATATGTTGTTGCTATTGATCAATTGTCTTATATTAATAGTGTTATATTTATATATTGTTAAGTTGTTCACAAATAAGTTTGTTGATTACAATTTTTAAAAATGTTTTATTTTGATTATAATTATGGTCAGCAAATTAAAGGCAACAATTATTCAATGATCTTGACTAAGTATCAGCATCGGTAATAGTTACCCAGATCGACACCAATATGTGCGGTATCACTGCATGGTGGGCGGTGTGGAGCAAGAGAGGGAAAAAAAAGGGGAGAAAGGGGGACAGGGGTGGGTGGGTACTTCTACACTGGGCACTTTATTAGGTACACCTGCACAATCTAATGAGATGCTTTTATCTCTTGGGATACAGTATCAATATACAAATGCCCAATATTGATTTTCAGAACTGTAAATATTGTAAAAAATTGATGGCATGTATCCTCCAATACATCAATATCACATAATCGCTGTATCGTATTGTTGGACAAAACAGAGATGATCACCAGGATTTTAGTCACCTTCGGTAGCTATGTAGGTTTTTCTTTGGCTTTTTTGGGCTGATGTCATAACATCTTACTCAACAGTACTTAGCTTATTTTTACACTTGTATGATGGCTCCAGCATAGTGAGGATAAGTGGCATAGAAAATGGATGGATGTTTAGTTTTTTTTTAATTAATAAAAAATGTGAAAATGTTTACATTGCCTATAGTTTAAAAAGTTGTTTATGTGGTGACAGTTTAACCCTGGAACGGACAAATTCAACAATATCCACTATAAAATCCAACAAATCAGAAGACAACCAGTGTCCTTAAATAGTGTATACACTTTATTAGAGTTAAAATGTGTTTCTATTATTTTTTATGGAAGAAATCCAACAAATTAGAGGATCACTGAATAGTTAATGTGGTAGGCTTCTCTAACTACGGACATTATATATTGCATATGTTTTTATATTTTGACCAAACTGTATTTTGAGAATGCATGGGCCAAGAAAAAAAAATAGTGATGCCACATGCCGTTTTTACACTTTTTATATTAACAGACGATTGCTTCTGTTTATACTTGTATGACAGTGACGAAGATATGTTAATGAAAAATCTACTTAAAACATTGCCTGAAATAAAAACTTTATTTGGTGACAATTGAGCCTGGAACCTAAAAGTTAAATTTCCGTCATTTTCTACCGGAATAGATGTTATAAAATCCAAAAATTACAAGTTAATTCATGTTTTTCAACGCTAATCTCTGTATACAGTAAATCCATCCTATACCATCAGTCCTTTCTCTATTGATAATTTGTGACCAAAATGTACTTCATTCAGCATAGTACCAGGGTTTCCTTCCATTGTGAAGGTTTTGGGGTTGCATGTGCCAAGAAAAAAGTGCATTTCACGATGCCTCATATTGGTTTTACGTTTTTAAAGAAAAAAATTTAAGCTGTTACTTAAAAGATTGCTTCGAGAGTGCTGTTTTGTTTTTTATTGCGTTACCCCTTGACGCTGGTTGTGACAAAGTCAAATTCAATTTTTTTAATTGTAAAAATATCCAACGAATCAGACATCCACCCTACTATTCATCTATTTTCTTTACATTTAGCACTTTTCCTGCTAACCCTATACTCACTTTATCTATCTCATATGTCATCTGGACCAAAATGTACGTTACCCTGCCAAGTACCATCTTATGCCATTATCAAGGGCTGCGGACGCATGGGCCAAGAAAAAAAGGCATTACATTTGGGTGCAGATCCAGATAAATGCGCAGGAATTTTCATTACTTTTGTTAACATGGTGAGATAGAACATTTTCCTTCATTTCTTTGGAAATAATGCATCAAGTTCTATGACAGAAGTCAGGCACAATGTAGATGTATATAGTGCAGAATTTGGCGCTGACCCAAAAATAGGATATCATTGTAAAATGCTGTATATAGACACAAATTCAATCAATGTACACATAACCATCTCAGGCTTTCAGGCTGTTATTTTTAGGCTCACTCAAACAAACATGTACACAGACAAATAGAAATGATGCCTTGTCCACACTCGGCTGACTGCTCTTCTATTCCACTCAGGTGACCGACGCTGATTGCAGCACATGTATGCATCAGTGGCCTTAAGGCCATGACAGCTGTTTACACGCAAGCGCCCCTCTAAACTACTCATCAGCTTGTGCAACTGTACATGTTTTTCGTACATGTGCCACATTGTACCTCTCAGCTTCTACTGATACAATTTTCATGCTCTTGTCTCACTGCAACTTTTCCTTAGTAAACATCCTGTTTATTGCTTCTCGGCCCACGCCTCCCCCACACATTGCATTCTCCAACTGAGTGGAGTCATCAGGAGGAGAAGGTGATGAGTAGATTTGAAAAGAGCTGAGAACAGCAGACGGGTTGGCTTTTCAGATTTTTTCTGTAAATCATAATTTGACTCTCCTTTTTGAGTCACAGTCTGCTCTGTGAATGACTCACAAGATAGATGGAATTGCCTTTTATTATTATTTGAAGTTCCGAGCCTTTGAAATTTTTAAAAGGCCATATACAGCCTAGTGCGACGGCGTATTAGGGCCACATTGAAAAATAAATAATCTATTTATATATATATAGATATATATAATATATATCTAATATTGTAAATTTATCAGAATAAAGTCTTAAACTTAAGAGAAAAAAAATCGTAATATCACGAGAATAGTTAGTTAGGCCCATCACTTCTTGGCACTCCGTAGTGGCGAAGCATCTTCCAGAGGGTTTTGCGATCCATGTTGTCGAAAGTCTTCTCGCAGTCAACGAAGTTGATGTACAGCGAAGAGTCCACTCTAAAGACTGCAAGACGATGATGCGCAAGGTAGCAATTTGGTCAATGCACCATCTGTTCTGGCGGAAGCCGGCCTGCTGGTCTTGGAGGAGAGGGTCGACAGCACCTTTCATTCTCTCAAGTAGACCTTCCCTGGCACTGACAGAAGTGTTATTCCTCTGTAGATGGCACAGTTGCTGAGGTCTCTTTTCTTGGGTAGCTTGATGAGGTAGTATTCTTTCCAGTCTGCTGATTCTTGTTTTTCTTCTCGTATCTTCTCGAAAAGAGGGTACAGCATCTCTACGGTGGTCTCCAGGTCTGCCTTGAGTGCTTCTGCAGGGATGTCTGGTCCTGCTGCCTTGATGTTCCTCAGTAGCTTGATGGCTTTCCTTCTCTCCTGGATCTTACGTAGAGTGTCTGATGATAGTCACTCCTTCTGTTGATGAGCACTTGGTACTTGTTGGTGAGAGACAGTCTGAATTCTTCTCTGGTCTAGGTATCTTTCAGCATGCTGACATTGTACTTCAGCCTCTTTGTTATTACTCCCATCCAGTTCTTCTTCAGCTTCAGTTTCAGCCCGGCTACCAGCAGGTGAGTGGTCAGATGCGACGTCTGCTTCTCTTCTCACCTTTACATCTTGTAGGGACCTCCTTTCTTGGCCATGCAGATGTGGTCGATCTGGTTCTCAGTCACAAAATCCGGTGATACCCAGGTGGCCTTATGTACTCTTCTGTGGGGGAAAATGCTGCCACAGATGACCAGGTTGTTCATTGCACAGAAGTCTGCAAATCTCTATTTCTCCATTCTCGTATACCACTCCCAGTCCACGTCTTCTCATCACTTCCTCATATCCAGTGTTCTTTTGTCCAATGTTGGCGTTGAGATCGCCCATGAGGATGTTGACGTCCTTCTCTGGGTACTTGGCGATGACTTGTCGCAGTCTGTCGTAAAATCAGTCCTTGACTTCTTCATACCTGTCGTTGGTTGGGGCGTAGCACTGGATAAAATTCATCTTGATCCTCTTCTTCTTCATTCTGAAGGATGCTGCAATTATTCTTGATCCACGTGCTTCCCATCCTATCAGATCTCACTGTGCGGGTCCTAAGAACATGAGTGCCTTCTGTGTGTGGAGCGTTGTCTTCTTTTTGGCTGGAATTAAGCAACATCTCTCAGGTGAGCAGTATTCTTTGGCCTGATTGTGTCCAACAGGTCTCCCTTATTCCAAGCAGTGTGACGTTGTAGCTCTTCATTTTTGCAGCTACTTGTGCTTTTATTCTCGTCTCATACATGGTCCTCACATTCCTTATTTCGACATTGATGGTCGTAGTCGATAGATGTGGTGGTCGGCCTTGTAGCTTCCGTAGACTCATGGCTTTCACCACACGGCGTCATATGTCTCTTCATCTGTTGGTGTTTCTATAGCATGTAGGTTTTTTTACGGGGTTGCTTGTCACGCTTGGGCTGCGGTGAGGGTCTGGAACCCCGAACGCAGAGGCAGGAGACAGGTAAGAGTCTTTACTGAATTTATTCCAAGTAGAGCAAGTGAACATAAAGCGCTGGTCCCAACAAACAGGTATACCAGGAAACAACTGAAACTAAGTGCCAGCTGAAGGCGGGTGCTGCTGAACGCTAAAGAACATCGAATAAACAAGGACTAGAGTTGCAACGCAGGTGTGTCCAGGAGTTTCTGGCAATAATCCGGCGTCTCCCAGATGTCCGCAGTCAGCTTAAGTAGGAAGCGCGTGTAATCAAGCTCAGGTGCGTTCGATAGCTCCGCCTCCAGCCAGGGCCATGGGATCTGGGAGGAAGACAAACGAAAAAGAGACAGGTGCACCACAACATGGCACAATGACTGTGACATTGCTAGCCCCATGTCCAACTCTTCACCTTTGTCATCCAGGCTTGGGACTGGCCATGGCCAAGTTAATATTAGGTAACATTACGAGAATAAAATCGTAAATTTACGAGAGTAAAGTCACAATGTTACGTGTCAACATGTCATACGTGTCAGAGGGAAAATAGAGCATAGCTCTTCAGGAAGGAAGGAAACTTTCTTCTTGCTTCAGGCAAGCTTTTATTTATAACATGGCAACAAATCAGAGTACTTGAGCACAAACGGATTAGCATGTCTAGTGTCATTACACAGCCCGTACCAGAAATACAATCGGATCTAGGCATGTGCAGAATGCGGCCTATTTTTCGGCAGTCACGTGTTAGGCATGTGTAATGTACGCCATCCATCGATCTATTTTACAGCAGCAATGTACGTCACGCCCCCAACTTCCAAAAACGTTATTAAGATTTGAGAAATCACAGCATACCGTAATCGATCTTTTTTTCTTATATCATACGGTGCAAGTGGATAAATTATAAGCCCTCTTTTCTTGGTTCAACAAATAATTGTAATTTTTTTTCCACTGAAAAAATACAAACAAAAGCATTTGCTAGCAAGATATGTTTGGATTGATGGTATTTTTCCGTTTAAAAAAAAAAACTCTAGCTGAATCCTCTAGATTAATCCGACATTGCACTCTGCTTATGGTTGTTTACGTATAAATATCACTGCATTTTATGTGTTTATGTATGTTATTTATCTATGTTATTTGTAACCGGATATGACGTGTCTGCTATGTGCATTGCATAAGTTTTTACGTGGCTCAGTCTTGGTGAATAAAAACGATAGAAACATCTGCATGCTAAGAAAGTCTTGCAATAGGAGACATTTATAAAATAACCCTCCAATATATTACATATATGAAGTATGGTTACTGACCATTTATGTTCATACATATAAAAAATAATAACTACCACCGCACGGGACATCGCAAAAGCGCTGTCCTAAAAACTTACAACAGGAAGTGACGTAGTGCTCGCTCATGCGCAGAACCAATTGTGTAATGACATCTAGCCCTTCTCACTTTCGCTTTCCTTACCCCACACCCCCACATGCCCAAGGTCAAGGGTCACATAAGCTCCCCCCCTTTTCATAGCTCTCTCAGACACTTCTTTTGGGAACCCATCTCCCACTATAAATGACAGAACCGAACACTGTCCACTATTCTTGCCGCTAATTCATTTTGGTCCATCCGAGTAGCCATACTTTCCTATTGGCGTGACGTATGCGGATGCTATGTTGTAAACATTCCTGTGCGAACGTAAGCAATATAATTGCTCCCTTCTTCGTCGACAGAAACACTTAAGGAGACGTATTTACGAGTAAATTTCGTGAAAAGTAAGTAACCTATTAATTTAGAGTCTGACTCTGCAGTTGTTATCCTTCCGAAATGAGTTCGCTTTGCTGTGATTTGTTACGTAATCATTAAGACATCTGATGCTATTAGCTAGCATAGCTGTTAAACTTGATTTAATTGAACGTGGCATTACCCACAGTTAACATATTGTTGCTGTTTTTACGTTTTGCTTTCACGTAAATAAATGTTTGAGCTAATTAAATAGTTGTTGAGCTTGCTCAAAAAGAATGTCCAATCGTTCAGTCGTCAACTATGTTTATATGAATATTGAAATTAAACCAATGAAGGCAGTCTTTAACGTTTCTATTTATTTGAAGTTATTCACACAGTTTTGCACAGTATATCATTTAAACTTTTGTTCTGTTGTTTCTTATTGATGGATGGATCAGTGTCAGCCATCAGTAAGTTTCCATTAATTGCTCCCCAACCTTAAATTTCCGTCACTGTGACCGGCTTTGCAGGACTGCAGAAAAGGCTGCAGCAGAACATGTCGAAGAAACACGCCAAGCCAACGCGAGGCAACAAGAAGAATGAACTGGAGCGAAAGAGGGACGAACGGGCGGCACGAAGGGCCATCGCCAAGGACCGCAAGAACCGTCCTCAGGATGGCGACGAAGGAGCCGAGTTCATCAACTTCTCTAATCAGCTGCAGGCGCTGGGACTGAAGCTGAGGGAAGTCCCCGGTGATGGGTACGTCACAGAAAAGGCATCATAATTTAACAAGAAGGTGCCTACAGTACAGCATTTTTGACTGCGTGTTTTCAAGTGATCCACATTGAGTATCAGTGTGTTTGCATTTACTGAACTCCTGAAACAACCCACAAGCGCACGAAATGCAGCTAAACTGGTCAGTAGGTCAGCATTGGGTATAGCTGACCAGAGTTTAAATGCAGGTTACTTTGGCAATACAGTACCCCACTGATCCATCACTTACCTTATCTAATTGCCTCTACACCCCTAATATACCATATTAAGACTGCATTTAATGGTCTTTACACCCCAAATACTGTATTCAAAGCATATTTCATGCTTTATGGTCTGAGCAGAGCCGGCAACCCCTCCATATGCTTACAAAAGAAATTAAATAGTGTTTTTACCATCGCCTTTAATTTATAAGACAGTGTCACCCAATTTACATGCTTAACAAATTACAAATACAAAAAATATTTGAAATATAAATACCCTTACCTAAAAATAAAAATTCTGTAAATAAGTCAATAAATAATAATAGTAATAAATTATAAATACAGCAATCAACATCAAACAATTTAAATAACCACAGTTTGCACACAATAACCTGAATACATAAGCTACATTTACATTATGCAATAACTATATACAAACACTCAATAATATATACAAAATCTATATAAAATACCTACGTACAAATATATGCAAAACTATGTACAAAAAATACTTATTTGGTATTATAATTTCTTGTAATATTGATTGGGTATTGCTTTACATTTGAATCAATGTGAGCTTTTCCATTTTAAGAGTAATAACTACTTTTAATATAATTATATGGAAGGTTATTTTTTTTACCACTTCTGTGCCGCCCCCTGGCGGCTGTGGCCCCCTTAGCATTTGCCTATATTGCTTAATGGGCCAGCTGGCTCTGGCTTTTAGTGTAGTTTTGATTGACAGTGGGTGTTTTTAATTTACCACAGGTGTGCACCCATTTTTGTTGCTCGATGTTAGCAAGCAAGCTACCTTATGGATAATGGAGAATGGCACAAAATATGACGATTCAGTGGACGGGTCCATACCATTTTGGGACTGGGCGTTTCATTGTGAAGTAATAAATTTGACATTTTTGTTGCGATTTACGTTCTACCCATCCAAAAGCCAAGTTTCAAATCAGTTTGTTTTTAGTGGTCCATAGAAAGGCAGCACAGTTTGGTAATGTGAAAAAACAACAAGAAGAATAATGAAACACCTATACAAATCTGATTGTAATGATTCCACAGTGGAACACCTTAGCAATTGGACATGTGTCATACTGGTTTGTATTGTGTTATCTCCAGGAACTGCCTGTTCAGAGCTCTTGGAGACCAATTGGAGGGACACTCCAGATCTCACCTGCAGCTCCGTCAGGAAACCGTCCAGTACATGATGTCCCACAGACAAGACTTTGAACCCTTTGTTGAGGACGACATTCCCTTCGCGCAGCATTGTAAGAAAAAACGAGCTGAACGATTTGATGCATGAATGGTGTGAATCGGTTGAAAAATGAAGGAGGAGTTAGCCAGCAAAAAGCGGTGGAATAAAAATAAAACAAATAAATGGCATAGAATCTTATATTTATAGGCCATTGTTAACACTGTATAATCATCTAAATGAGGAAAAAGCAGTGAACTTTTTTAAATATACCAAATCACCGATAATAAAGTATTGCTTCCTTTGCCCTTTAAGTATCCAACCTCGCACAGCCTGGAACGTTTGCAGGCAATGACGCTATAGTGGCTTTTGCCCGCAGTCAGCAGGTGAAAGTGGTCATTCATCAGCTTAACACACCACTTTGGGAGGTGAGACTTTTTTTTTTAACAACCATTGTATAATGAATGCTTGGTGAAATCTTTTGGCCTTTTGATTAAGCACTTGTGTGTCTGTTGGCAGATTAACGGCACAGATAAACATGTGTGCAGAGAGTTGCACATTGCCTACCGCTATGGGGATCATTACGACAGCGTGAGGCGCATTGGCGACAACTCCGAGAGCCCTGTTCAGCTCCGCATTCAGGTGTGTACACTGGAATGAAAGCTAGAACGATTTATAGACTCATAGCTAACTCATCCTACTTAGCAACAGGAACTGTCTGACTTTCAATATAGCTCATAAATACTTCAATTCGTGATTGGCATTACATTTTATTGATGCATAATTGAGAAAATGTAGTTATCATAAATACTGTAATTATAGCCAGGATGTTTACTTGCCTAACCCGTAAAGAGGACGGAACTATAATTGGAAGTAGGCGACTTTTGTGTGTGCCTGAGAAAGTACAAAAGATAATGTAGCCCTCTTTAACCACATGGTAATTTCTGAACAAGTATATTGTATTGCACAACACAGCAGCAACAGAACCAATGTTGTAATAGTGGGAAGGAGCTAAATCATCCAGCATTAATAGCGCTGATGGGTTCATTGTAAACAACAGTACAGCATGTGTAACACACATGACTTTCTCACCACTAGCTGAGGAGCAACATTTTAAAGAGCATGCCAAGGTAGATAAAGCTGTTGTAAGCTGACCTGTCATGATACTTGAAATGCAGCTACTACCATCTTGTGGAGTAAATAAAAAAAAAAAAAAATAGCAGGTAGTAAAAAAAAATTAAATTTGTAACTTAACTTAATTGTTTAAGTTAGTTTCAGGGGGACTACGAAGAGGAAGGAGTTTGAAGGGACAAGCCTGTCAATCACACAAACCCACGTACGTGCTGTATAACTCAACCAATGAGATAAGAGCGTAGGCGGTGCCCCGATAATCAGCCAATGAAATGAGAGCGGAGGCGGTGCCCCGAAAATCTGCCAATGAGAGCGTTATGCGTCAGAAGGCGTCACCAACTTTTAGTCTGAACTTGCACCGATTTGAGGCATTAATAAAGTTGATTGAAAAAAAAAAGACTTGCACTGACTTGACGCTTTATGTTATATGGAATTTCTTCTGTAATACGAAGCAAAAACTTTACATAAATTCTTTATGTTCAGTGGAATTTATGTAAAAGGAGGTTTATGTTATGCGAGGTACTACTGTGTGTGTGTGTGTGTGTGTGTGTGTGTGTGTGTGTGTGTGTGTGTGTGTGTGTGTGTGTGTGTGTGTGTGTATATATATATATATATATACATATACAGGTTGAGGTTTGCTCATGAAGCCGACGCCACAAGCCCAACCCTGACCAAGAGCCACAAAAGTAGGTGTGCCCAACGTGCGGGTCAGGGGCCATCTGCGGCGAGTGGCTTATATACAGTATCATTGCATCACTGCAGAAAGAAAAACAAAAAAAAACAGCAATAAAAATACAGCAAAAGGCTTAATGAGAAAAAGCTGAAATGTTGAAACCAACAACCAAGATCTTGTGCAGGTTCACGGCCGAGACCGGGGATCTTGGTCTCAAAAAGGTTGGTGACCACTGATTTATGCTATTACGTGACTGTTTAAGTCTAATTCAATAACATTAATAATCTAAATGTAATGCAGGTTATGGGAAACTTGATTAGCCTGAATTAATTGCACGATCTTGTGGTTTAGACTAAAAAGTGAAATCCATTATTTATCCAATGCCTCACAATACAGCAACTGCAAAACACAGTATGATCAATATGACTATTAAATATGAAATTATTCTTTTTAAGAATACCAAGTGTTTGACAAAAATGATGTGATCCTAATGTCTTTTGCCCTTTACAGAATCTGCAGAACTCACAGGGCCAGCAACGGGAATTCGGGGACGGCCAGAGGGACCGACAAGAAAAACATTCGCCAGCAGGGTCAGAAGACGACAACGTAATACTAAGCTCCATCAGGAACCGAGGGATGCCGGGTTAGTTCATCTCATTAGCTGCTGAGAAACCATCTTGTGGTGTACGTGAACACAAACACTCGTGTACGTAACTTCATCTTCAGGTGATGAGGAGAACCTGCTCCAGCTGAGTGCAGCCACCATTAACTCAGAATGGCTTGTAGGTTCGACGCTGAACCTGTCCTGCCAGGGTGACTGCGGCCCTGGATCCTACTCAGCCTGCACAGATGTAACTTCACAAAGCAGTCAGCACAAACTAGCAGCAGACAGCAGCAACATAAATAAACCTAAGGTAGGGGTCACATGTCAATATTAACTTGTGTTTTTGTCAAGATTTGAATGAACCTTTCATACGTGTCTTTGTGCTTTGTGTAATGTTAATACAACAATAACTTACAGTCTTCAGTGAACTTAATGTAAACATCAATTTAGTCTTCATTATTTAAATGTAAGCTTTTTTTGTGAACATTGTGGACAATTTGGTCATCAAAAGACCAATTAATAAGCATTTTCGTTAACATCAAATACCTCGTAGAAACTGAATTGTTCTTTTTTTAAATAAACATTGTTGACAATTGAGTCTTCTTCAAACTTAACGTAGTAGTAGTAGTACTTTATTAATCCCACAGCAGGGAAATTCATCTGTTACAGCAGCAAGCAAGATACACAAGTATGTACACAAGTAAAGAATGCATAGTCATAGACAATGCATGCAATGAATAGACATAGTGAATACAAAACGGTTCAGGTGTACGTACGTGTATTTGTATAGTGTAGACACTTTACTCTTCAAATAGCCGATAATACATTTCTTTGAATGAATATTGTACACAGTGTAGACTTCATCTGAAGTACGTTTTTTTTTAACATTACACTTTTTTTATACATTGTAGATAATGTGTGTTTTTAAACAGCAAAGACAATTTAAGTACTTAAAACAACTTCATTTAAATGTTTTTGTAAACATTGAATATCTTGTTGCTGTGAGTTAGCATGGCCAGCAGGATTTAATCAACATTACATATTTAAAAAATAAAATAAAATCAATAAACACAAGTTGTTTTCTGTCATCGTCAGGTGTCCAACAAGCAGAGGAAAGAACAGCAGCGGCAAGAGAAGAAGAAACGTCAAGAAGAGCGCCATCGATTCAAGGTCCTCCACAGTAGAGGAGACCAGAACCAGAACGTTCCTGAAGCTGTCACTTTAGTACCAGCTCTGAACACACTCAGTATATAAGCCAAATAACAAAGATACCTACTGCTGTTCTCGCTGCTGGTGGCTGACGCTTTCCACTGAGTTTTGCATAGAAGTCAAATTTGACGCAGAAAGTCCGAGTGGATGACTTTCCTACAAACGTTTGAGTGCCTGCAAAACACGTGACAGACTTTGACACTAAGTATTCTTTTTCTGATTAGCATTTTTTTGTGTTTGAATGTGGCCACAGTTAACAGGTCACATGACCCCATCTCTTCCTGTGCTGGACATGGAGCTTTTTTTTTTTTTTGACCGTTATTTCACAACAGCTAAGCAAATGTGTTTTATTTTGCCACAAATTGTTTTTCAAATGGTCAGATCCTTCTTCCAAATCGTTGTTCCATCTAACCAAAGAAAGAAGAACAGGGAGGGAGGAGAGGCAGACAACTAACCTATCATGCACCCTGTGTAAAACGATGTGGCAATAAATGTATTCTTTGTGTGTGCAGCAGATTATATATTCTGTATTTTTAGCGTGTTTGTGTTGGTTCTTTTTTTTAACAATTTTATTTGGAATATCAACATATTTCCTGTGCTTGAGATGTCAGCATGGGCAAAAAAAATCAGCATCCCCTTCAGTCTACGTCCTGGCTCGAGGAGGCGGATGTAAAATGATGGGATTGGGCCATTTTTTGTTCCCTCTGGTGTGGGTGGGAAGGGTTCCATTAAACATTAACGACAGACAAAATAAATTGCTCTAACAAAAGATTTGTTTTTAATTCAAAGCATCATATTTGTTTATCCGTCCACGTGTTGATTAGGAAGCCACTTTGTGGTTTAATAAGAATAACATGGACTGTACTATTTCTTCCATTGTTGTAAGTAAATAAATTACACCTGAAGTGCTTTATTTGCATTTAGTTAGCAGTCTACTTCCTGGTTGCTAGAGCAGGTCACTTTAATACAAATAGACATCTACAAGATGAAAGAGTTATCTTGTCTGATGGAGTTACGTTTACACAATTTCACTCACATCTGCAGTCAATTTCATCCATCCATCCATTTTCTATGCCGCTTCGCTTCTCCTCATTCGGGTCGCGGGGACCTACAATTTCAACGGATTCATAATCACAGTGGGACTACATTTTCGGAGACGTTAATTGCGTTGGTTGCGGATAAGTACTACATTACCCAGAAGCCGTAGCGCTCGAGGGGAAACCGAAAGTATATCCCCTGTTGAAGCTACGAGTGAGTAATGGTGATGTGCTAATAAAGCAATAAAGAGTTCATAAATATTGCTGAACACCGCTGTTCATGATGTGTTAAATCAGCAACAGACATAACATTAACTAACTATTTGGATTGTAATTGTGATGGTTTCGGCGGAGCAGTGAGTGTATATTTGTGCACTACTTAAAGTATTGCAGACCGCCTCTGCAATACTTTGCCACGCTTTCTCTCTTTGTTTTATGACTGTCGCGGCGTTGCCTTACTTCTTTATTTGCCCTTTTACCTCCTCGTATACCTCCTTGAGGATTTCCGCTTCCGACAGCGGAAAGTATGCCACTCTCGTTGCCATGGTGAATCAGTGACTCTGTGATCGATAGCGGGGTCTATTTAAGCAAGACGCGTGCGCGCACAGATTACAGATGTGATTTATGGCTCTTTGAGGGGGAACTTGGTGAGTCGTTCCTTTCAAAGAGCCGTTCAAAAAACTGGCTCATTTTTATATTTAAGTTTTAAGAGGCCAGCCTGGCCTTAACTCGTTTTATCTTGGAAATAATCACTGAGAGGAATGAATTTCGATATCCCACCAATATGAGTTTGAATTATTCTGAAATATTGACTGTAACTTTATTTTGACATGTGTGAATTCAATTTAAAATCTGATCTGGATTCATTGTTAATATTCCACATGGTGGCGCCATATAACTCTGCTTTGGCAGTGACGTCACTATTTGGAATTACCCCTTGCACAAATTCTGTGTATAAACCAGGGGTCACCAACGTTTTTCCTTGTGAGAGCTACTTTTACAAAATGAAAATGGCCAAGAGCTACTCATTTTTGTAACATTTATTTTCAGAGCTTATTTTAAACCCAAACAAAGCGAATATGCTTGTTTTACCAGAACATTAACAAAATGCTGGTGTCCACAAATTACATTTTGTATTTCAGAATTCATTTCTTTCTAATGTTCTTTCATTATTAACTGAAAACCTGAATGAAAAGCAGGCATGCGGGCACTTCATGTGGTCGTGGGGGGCTACCTGGTGCCCACGGGCACCACGTTGGTGACCCCTGGTATAAACCATGACTTGAACACGTATAAACATAGAAAAAACAAAGCTGGCTATAATGAATATTCGTGCAAGACAGATTTTAGTGCAAAGGTTTTCATACAAGAATATTGTTAATCATAAAGAACAATAAAACTACTCTGACTGACTCTCCTCGTCCTCATTTACACCGCTCGCTGCTGCTGCTGCTGCTCTCCGAAGCAGGGGGCATTCATGTGTTTCTGTGCTGTTTTTTAAGCACTCACGTGAAGGAAGCATGTACAATGTGGCGTGATACTATTTGCATATCGATTAAGCTCCTCCCCATGTAACTGGGGGAAAAAAAGAACGGTTCCCAGCTGCGACTCGGTTCTCATCGTTCATGTTAACGAGCCATTCAAACGAAACCGGTTCGTTCATGAACGTCACAACGCTAGCACAGATCCGTGATTGCTTTCACCAGGTTTGATTAAACCTTGTCTGCTCACTCTGGCTTGGGTTTTGTGCAACCAATTGAGCCACGACGCTCTTGTTTCGGTTTAGTTGCGCTCAGCTCAGTCATTTATCCTGAATATCCTGAATGTTATTCTAAAATACAGTAAATACTGTACATTCATAGCACGATATTTGTGTTTGTCCATCCGATTTTTAGTTGGCACACCACTTCCTGGTTCAAGGAGGATAACGCCACGGGACCGTACCATTTTTTTCTTGCAAGGATGGAATGGTTCCATCATGACTCATCGTGAGAAAGTAAATTCCACCTGAAGCATTTAGCAATCTTTTTCCTGGTTCAAGGAGGCTGATGTAAGGTGTTGGATGATTCCATAATCACTCAAATGGAAATTGGGAAATAAATAAATCTAACAAAGGTAGAAAAATACCATATTTGCGGTATTTTTCTATTTTTCTTGTAACTTTCTGATTCATGAAAAATAAAAATGTTATTAACTAAGAAATAGGAATGAAAGACACAGAAAAGAATGTCATTGCAATCAATTGTTTGGATTGCACTTTGTTTTGTTCATAAAAACACAATTTCCACAGTAAATGTGTCTTTGATGGGAGGTACATCAACAAAACATTGCAGTGCAAAATACAAATAATAGAGATCAAATCAATAACTCTTCCTTTTGGTGCAGGTCTAAAAATAGTATAGTTACTATAAAAAGCAGAAAGTTCTTATAAACAAGTACGTATGGAACATCGAAACTCGATTGCTCTGTTGTACAACATACATAAGATACTGTACAACATAAAACATACAGGAAAATGTCCAGTGGGATACAATCGTGGTTTTCAGTGACCATGCATTTCCTTCTTATATAATTCCCTGTAAATGGCTTCATTTTCACAACTATCAAAAGCAAATTTTTGCCAAAAATTGGTGGGATGGGGCGTGGACAACCGTGAGGCTGTAACTGGTTGTCAGGACATGGATCCCCTTGAGGCGAAGCAGCCTGAGAAGCTTTAGCCAATTATTGCGGAGATGTAACCTAATTAGACGCTATTGACTTTTAAAGAGGAAGCATCAGAATTTCACGTCATTGAATATATGAGTCATTGAAGTTAAACCTTGTCGGCAGGAGTGCTCCCACTTGACTAATCCCATTAATTGGACGCCAGCATGGAAGCCTGACTAAGAATAGCAACTGAATACATGATGGGATACTTCTAGTGAAATTCAATCACATACATGTAGACAAAAAAAGTCAGGAAAATGGAGTACAGACTGTATCTCACAAACGTTTCTTCCAGTATATCTTCTTCAAGGACAATGCTATAAAAAGTAAAATTGAATATACTTTAGAGTAGTCATTGTACAGCTTGTATAGCAGCATAGATTTACTATCCACTGCAAATGAGTCAACACACAGCCATGATTGTATAAATAGCTGCCAACACAAGTGAGTAAGACGATAACGGTGCCTTGCCTACGTTCAAGCGTGGTGGTGGTGGTAGCATCATGGTCTGGGGCTGCACAAGTGCTGCTGGCATTGGTGAGCTGCGTTAATTGAGGAGAAATATGAATTTCAACATGTATTATGACTCCAGACCTGAACCTGACTGCAGAAAAACCAACAAACACAGGTTCAGGTATCACACTGTCATGATCTCTTGATGGCAAAGGCTTGCTTTCTCTCTTTTCTTTAAGCAAGACCTCTCGCAGCACGCCATTGGACGCAGTAAGACAAAGATCCTGAGGGTTATGGAATAAAAGCATCACGTGGTAGATGCAAAATAATTTCACTAGCCTTGAGCCGGAGGATCCAATTGGCTGTCCGTCAAGACACGGAATGATCCTCGGACCAAATGAAGGTTGTTACTGGTGCCAATAACCATCAGATGGCATCTGCGAGATAAGGCTTTTAAAACAAAAAAATTTATTCAGATGCCTCATCTCCTTCAATGCATGAGAGCACCAAAAATGGGACATTGAAAGGTGGAAGAAAGTTTTCTTCTGTGATAAGAAAAAATGTAACCTTGATGGTCCAGATGGTTTCCAACATGACTGGCATGACAAGGAGATCCCACCTGAGATGTTTTCGACACTGCACAGTGGAGGGGGCGCCATCATAATCTGGGGTGCTTTTTCCTTCAATGGAACAGTGGAGCTTCATGTTGTGCAGGGGCGTCAAACGGCAGCTGGCTATGTGGAGATGTTGCAGGGGGCATCGTCTGTGTTGTAATGACTGGGTTTTTCAACTGGACAACGCTGCAGTTAACAATGCCCGCCTGACAAAGGACTTCTTCCAGAGGAATAACCTCACTCTTTTGGACCATCCTGTGTTTTTTTCCCCTGATTTAAATCCAGTTGACATATGGGGATGCCCTCCTTGAAGCCATCTTCACCACCAGGAGCAACATTCCCACTAGTCTCCTGGAAACACTGGCATCAAGCATCCCTAAACCAATTTTTGAGGTGATTAACAAGAATGGTGCAGCTACTCATTACTGAGTCAATTTTTGAACATTTTATTTGTATATTAGGGGGATTTTGAGTTTTTTTTTTAAGCTATGGTCTTAAACTTTTGATCAGCTGATGAAATGCCTATCTCGGTTTAATGGTTGTGTGCAATAAATTGCGTACTTAATTTTTTTTTGTCTCACTCATTGTAAAAAGGTGAAGAAAAAAACATTATTTTGCAATGTGCCGCAAATGGTCCCTGGGCCGCATTGTGGACACCCTGCTTTTATAGTTCTTCATCAGCCGCGAATGTGAGACGTGACGTCAACTCTGTGAGCAACCACAACTCGTGTCGACTATTTAGCTTGTTTGCTTCCTTTCATGAGCAAACGATAGTAATAAAGTGAAGGGGAGTGTCACTGCAGATGGAACGAATCGATGCATTACAACAGTCAGTACAGTGGTGGGCAATTAGGACGAGCACAACCTTCTCTCCTTGCCTAAAAACTATCAGAAACTTACAATCACATCAAATCAATAACATCATCAGCTTTTTACCACCTTAAAAACATTGCCAAAATCAATGGAACTGTGTCTAAGACAGACTTAGAGAGACTAATCCATGCCTTTATCTTCAGCAGGCTGGACTACTGTAACGGCCTTCTCACTGAGCTGTAAAACAGCTGCAGTACATCCAGAATGCTGCTGCTCGTGTCCTGACTAGAACCAGGAAATATGACCATATTAGTCCAGTACTCAGGTCTCTGCACTGGCTTCGTGTTGCTCAGAGAATAGACTTTAAAACAGCGCTGCATGTATGGAAGTATTTTCATGGTCTTGCGCCAAAGTACATCTCTGACATGTCTCCGTCTCGGGCTCAAAGAAGCCCAGAGAGTGGTCTCCTGCGGGTGCCCAGAGTCAGGACCAAACACGGTGAGGTTGGGTTTTAGTTTTTTGCTGCCAAATCTGGAACAGTCTTCCAGAAGATGTGTGACAATCCTCAACTTTGGTAATGTTCAAATCCAGGATGAAAACAATTCTATTCGACTGTGCATTTGACAACTGAAAGTATTTTATCTGCCCTCTTCATTTTTTTTAGTCTTATGGAATTTTATGTAATGATTTTATGTTTTATTGAATGATTTTATGAAGTGATTTTACCCTTCTTTTCGGTAAAGCATTTTGAATTTGCTTGTGTGCGAATTGTGCTCTATAAATAAACTTGCCTTGCCAGTAACACTGATCTACATCCATTCGTCCATCTTGTTCAGCTTATTGAAGGTCAGGTCGCACAAAAAAAAAAAAGGTCAGGTCGCAGGGGCAGCAGCCTAAGGAGGGAAGTCCAGACTTCCCTCTCCCTGGCTACTTCATTCAACTTCTCCCGGCAGATCCCGAGGGGTTCCCAGGCCAGTTGAGAGACATGCGTCTCTCCAACGTGTCCTGGGTCTTCCCTGAGGCCTCCTACCAGTTGAACGTGCCCTGAACACCTTGCCAGGGAGGCATCCTGACCAGATGCCCGAGCCAACTAATCTGGCTCCTCTCAATGCAGAAGAGCAGCAGTTTTACTCCGAGTTTCTCCCGGATGACAGTGCTTCTCACCTTATCTCTAAAAGAGCACCCAGAGAAAACTCATTTCGGCCTGAACGTAGATCGACCGGTAGGTAACTTGAGCACTTTGGCTTTCGACTCATTTTCATTGGACAGTAAATCTGTAGTGCCATACAAGCTGTACCCTGACTACTCTGAAGTATATACTAATCTTTTCACTTCCATAGTACTGTCCCTTGACGAGATGCCACCTAGCGTTAGAAGACAATATAACCCATGTCAACACAGAGAAACAGTCTTAGATGACAAAAAAATCACTTTTAAGAAATAATGTTTAACTTTATTAAAATGCCATACAAAAACATGAATGCTCTTTGAGACCTGACAGAATTTGTTGGAACTGCATCAACACTATCATTTGGGTCTCTTCCTGTCATCAAGTTAAAAATGTTTTCATGTTATCCACATTGGTTAAAGTTCCTCCATGGCTGCATTCCCAAACCCCCAGCAGCCTGACAAAGGTCTTTTCAGTCTATCAGAACATCAGAAGTCCTGCCTGATGTTTTCCTTGTTTTCGTCCCCTTGCTGTTGTTTCAGCTGGCCAATTTCGTTTTCTAGCTGAACTATGGCGCGCTCAATCTCGTAGTTCTTGCTCACCAGGGACACCCAGCTGTTTGGGCGACAAGCACAAAGATGGAAATGTTCATACAAACAATTTAAAGTAAAAAAAAAATAATTTAGCTAGAGGCCACGTACTTTGACTCCAGCTCTCGCAGCTTGGCTCCTCCAGCTAATTGGTCGTTTTTACGCTGCCAGTTTAAATCTTGAATTTGCTTCCTGTGTGTGTCAGACAAACAATTAAAAAATCTGTAATTCCACTTGAGAGGATGTCTCATGTCCAAGCAACTGTTCACCTGAACTTCTGAAGCTCCTTTTGTGCCATCTCAATCATGAAGGCAAGGTTACTAAAGGAGCAAGAAGAAAAAGAGTTGCGTTAGTCGTCCTTGGACCAATCAGACAGAGCGGACATTCTCTTACTCGTTGTAGACTTTCCACGCGTTGGTTCCGTACTGCGACATGAGCTCCAGGTTCTCGATGCGAACTGCCTGGTGCTCTAGCTGGGCCATGGAGTTGTTGACACACTCCTGCCAAGCGGTTATGTCGTTCTTCTGACCCGAAGACGGTGCTGGCAGCTCATACCTCCACAGGACAAGACAACATCACAACTTGATGTTTTTTCCCTGTTGGCTCTTCCCTGTTAGGGGTCGCCACAGCAAGTCGACTGCATGAGTGGTTTTGGCTTAGTTTATGCGTCAACGCAACCCTGGCTGGGAATCAAACCCAAGGCCACTTCCATGAAAGGCAGAAGAATGTGAATAAATACTGTATATGTATTAGCTAAAGGATATTCATTTTTAAAACATGTTCCAATTGTCATCTCTGTTTCTTAAATTAGCCTACAACCTCAATGCTACACATAAAGCGACTCATGTCAAACATCCCTTTGAGAACCGATTAAAATGCCCTTTTTAATTTTACATTTATCTTAAAGTCATGTAATATCCATCCATCTGTCTATTTTCTATGCCGCTTATCCTCAGTGTCGCGGCGATTTGCTGGGGCCTATCCCAGCTGACTTCGGGTGAGAGGCGGGGTACACTGGTCACTAGCCAAACGCAGAACTAATGTAATAATTTGTGTTAATATTTTAATTTGGACTAGTGGCTTTTTTATGTAAATACAAATACTTTTACCCTTTTAAACCATGCAGCAAAATTTCTGCAACCGTTAAAAAAAAAGGTACATTCAATATATATAATTCATGTTTGATACTGTATGTGTCAGGCTTAAGTACTGTTTAAAGATGGACTATGGATTGTTAATGTAAGAAGCTGATTTCTTGTTGTTCGGGTCAAACGTGCGAGTGAGGATTAAAACCAAAATTTGACTTCTCATTTTGAGTACCACAAATAGTATTCAAAATCGACATGTATAACTCACCTCTTCATACTCAGGAGGTCCATGGGCTGCCGAGATGCCAGGCGCTCAAATTCATTCTTCATGATTTCAGTCTAGAGGACGACAAGAGGCAAATTGTGCTACTTTATTTTTTTGTCATACCCCGTGAAGCGGTAAGGAGTTTTCACGTTTCTAAGGTTTGTCACCTCAAAAGCAGAAAAGTCAGGCGTAGCCAGGTAGCTTAGGTAGTTCTTGGTTGGTCTGTATCTTCTGGTCTCCTCCTCCACTAATGCTGCAGCCTTTAGGGAAAAAAAATAGAACGTTTTTGATTGGAATGCTCCGATCAGGGTTTTATGCTGCCGATTCTGATACCAATCATCCATGAGTGCAGTCGGCCGATGCCGATCACATACATTAACTGTAAATTTTTCAATTTATTTATGATGAGTGCTATTGGCCAGCGATGCTGTATAAGAGGGAAACATTAGGTCAATTCCAAGGTCCCCTGACTGCCAGAGTCCCCATTGTGATTTTTTTCCCCCATGGGGCCCAGAATTCCTGGTTGCACCCCTGCTACTGGCTGTATGATATGAAAAATTGAACTATAAAATCACCTTCATTGAGACATAAACACATTTGACTTACTTTCTCAAAAGAACATATACCACTTGTGAAACTTGTGAAGTGGATGAGAAGCCATTTTTAAGGAGACTTTGGATGTGAGAGTACATTGTCTGATGGCGCTCGAGCAGGACTTCCAGTAGTCGGCAAACCACTGAGAGGCTGGTCATCTCGTCCGATGAATTAAATTATTCTTCGGGTTATTTGCTTTAGACTTCTGACTGTCAAGTACATACAGGCGAGTGTTGCCAGTATTGGCAAAATTATCAGCCGTTTCACTGATGATCACATCGTGAGCCTTGAAAACTCACCATACGTCGTCAAGTGTTTGTTCTTCAAATGTCGTAGTAAATTAAAGCTTCGAGATACTTTTCGTGGCATGTTTTGCAGGGTGCAAAATTTGTATTATTTTCACAAACGGCTGGTAAGTTCTACATAGCAGTTTGTTTTGGGGTTGGCACGCCTGCGCAGTGTGAAGGAAATGGGGGACGCCTGCTACCGGCTGCATTCTGCAATAATACGAGCCACAGTACGGACCACAGGTGATCTGTGTTTAAGGCATTTATCGGCATATGCTGATCACGTGCTTTGTCACCGCCACCGTCACTAATGGATCGGTACTGGCCGATCGATGGAGCATCCCACCTTTTTGACCAATTATGTCTCAATGGCAAGCCCTGACCTACACACGGCAAACAGTGGTCGTCAGTGGCTCAGAGCCGACGGTAATGCAGCCATATAAAACAATTTTTCACTAAAAAATGCAAATATATAATAAATGGCTTAGAATGACCAAGAGCCAAAGATACTTGTTTCGAAACTACCCCATGTTCTTTAAGCAATGATTTGCATTGTAGCTAGCACATGCGGCTATTATCATTCTAGCTCTCCGACAGAAAAACTTTACTCACAGCTTCTCTCACACCGGCCGCATCGTAACCTTGGTCGAAATAGGGTAAAGCATCAACAAACACGTCACCCGCAACTGAAGCAGTTCCAGCCATAATAACAATAAATGTAATAATGCTCAACTAATAATAACTTTCGCTTCTTAAACGTAGCCGCTTTTCTTTTGGCGTGCACGCATGTATTTCCGGTTCCGACTTTTTTCTTCTTTGGTTCTTTTTTTTTTATGGCGCGTGGCACTCATCGTAAAAGGTGCATTACTGCCATCTACTGCATTGGCATGTGACACGGATTTCCCAATTCCCTCTTACATTACTACATTTTATATATACAGTACATTATATACTTGTACCTGTACAGTATATATATGAACTTCCCCAGAATCTGTTATATGTTTGATACTCAGAACATTTTTGAGACTACTGTAACCCCACTTTGTCCCTCCCTGACTTCTGATTTCATCTTTTGTTTTACTTTTGTTTTGGCTGTTGTGAATAGTAAAATGCATCACTGCTATCTAGCGGCTGCGGGTTTTCCAAAACTGTCATTTGAAATTCTGCAGAAGGAGACCATTGACTGATCACCGAGCAGTCTGATACAAGAGCGAGACAGAATAAAAAGCACACGTGCAATTGTGTCCGTAGACATTGGAATGTGCAATTGGCGAAATTTTTTTGGGAGATGAGATACTAATTAGTACTCTTTATATTATTTTTTTTTTTTACAAGATTAAAGAAACATTATGATGTCATAACAGAGAATATAGGATCCATATCTAGTAAAAATGCGATGACGTCATATAAATGTAATCAGTAAAAATAACAGGTGAAAAACTAACTGTCAAAATGTGATTGATGACTTGTAAACAATGGTCTTTTTTTGCTCATATCCGGTGAGATTATTTTGAAACTCGTGCTGTTTTCCTACCGGAAGCTCTCACGCACAAAGGGGTGATGGCATCCTTGGGGGTGCAAACTCTATACTACTGGAAGGGGCGTCCCTGCTGACCGCATGAAGCCATTGGTCGGCCATCTTGCTTCACCCAAAAAGCACACAGGCCACACAGTAGATCCAGGTTGATACTATAGGATCAAGCTCAAAGTACTACAGAATTGATAGGCACTGTTAAGACCATGAAGAGTCTATGTCTGCATTATGAGTCTGCATTAGTCCTGTCGAACTTCTCCTCGGTGAAATGACTTGAACAGAGTTGCGATGTGGCTGCAGGAATCCACCTGACTTTCCGCATATTTACTACCCATTGCTTTAGAAGTTGAGCATTGCAGTGTGGAAATCTAAAGGAGAATAAGGGGTCATTTACAACTACTTAGATGAAAAGATGCTGACAGATTTAAAGTATCTTTTTTTTAAACTATTTTTATTATTTATAAGTCCCTTCTCACGATTTTCACGAGTATCACGATTTGTGCAATTGATAGCAGCACAAGACGGCATCTCGAACTCTTAGTTCTGAGGCTTTCTTGTTTTGGGTGAAACAACATGGCGACTTCTATACTTCCGGTGGCTTCAAGCCTCCAATGCGCAGCAAGCGACCCGGGCCATTCCATGTATAGAGTTCAGTGGTACGTGGTAGCTAGAAACATTTGAGGCCTCGTGTTTCCTGAGGAACAGGATGTGATTGATAACTTGTAAACATGTGCACCATTTAAACATTCCCATTGTCCTAAGTTTTTTTTCCCTCCTTCCCCTCCTACTAAGTGTTGTAGTATATCTATTTATTTATTGTTTTTAATGCTTTTATTGTTATTGTCTGTGTGGCTTGTGCAGCACTTTGGTTAATCCAGGTTGTTTTAAATGTGCTGTAGAAATACAGTTTGACGTGACTTGACAAACTAATCGCATCTCATGTACTGAAGGAACACACTACGCTTCTTTTACTGTGATTTATTTTAAACATTTTGTCTCAACAAAAGTAATTTTAAAAATTATGACCAATAGTCAACTAAAATAACATGTTACCATCAACAAGTAAGACAAGTTGGTCTTTTAAATTTCTAAATTTGGAAACGCTGTTTGGAAAGCTGCAAATTTGTATGTGGTGCAAACATCCATGTAAGTACAAAGTGCACAGTAATAAAACTCTGGACTAATACAATCTATGCAAATGGTATGAATGCACCATGAACGAAAAGCATGAGTACAAGTGTTAAAGATAGTGTAAACATTTTAAGTGTACCAAGTGTACTCTGTTAGTCATGGAAAATGTTTCCCTCTCTCTGTCGCACGAGCTATTCAAATCGAATTTCTGAACTTGCACCGACTTGACGCTTTACGTTATATGGAATTTCTTACGTAATACGATGCAAAAACTTCATATAAATTCTTTACGTTCAGTGGAATTTACGTAAAAGGAGGTTTACGTTATGCGAGGTACTACTGTACAAGAAGAAAATTTACAAGAGGAAAGCCGAAATGAAATAGTTGAAAAATTAAATAAAACACTAGAAATGGAAAAAACAGCTGTAATTTTACGGGAATAAAAAACATGTATTTATAGGCTAATTGGAAACTCTATATCTCATTGTCCATAGGTTTGAATGGTTGTTTGTCTACACGTGCCCTGTGATTGGTGACCAGTCCTGGGTGTACCCCGCTTCTCACATGTGACTTTGAATAGGATCAGTGGTAGAACATGGATGAATGAGAAGAGCTTTAGGGTTGCCAGACTAAAAATCAGTCAACTTTGGACAATCACAAACTAAAGTATATTGCATATAGCAGTAGATGCATGCTACTTAAAGGCCCTGTCACACCTTGACGATTTAGCCATCTTACGTCAACGTATGAAAAAATTGGCCAATACGCTGGCGTACGTCCAATAAGTTATGGGTAAGTTTTGTATAAGTTAAGAGCACGCCGAAGCACGCCGGCATACGTCATAGTATGTCCAAGTCATCCAAAAATTTTGTGCATGCACAAAACATTTCGACGTATGTCAACGTATGATTAATACTTCCCGCATCCGCGGGCAATAAGTTATGCGATCGTTGACGCCCGTTTACACACGTTATTTGTAAGTTACGTACAAGTCAAAATACGTCAACATACCTTGAGACAGGACTGTCTTCTTGACGAGTGACGATGGAGAGGAGGAAAGACTGTCGTGTTTGTATTTGCAGGTAAGTTTGCAGCTTGACCAGTAGAGGGAACTGTGACACTGGGAATGGAACCAACTTTTGATTTTTTTTTATCAACTTTATTAATGCATTAGCGAGTCACAAATCCATGAGTGGTAGCGTCTGCAAGAGAACAATAGAGAGTATGGAGTGATTTTTGTTCCAGTACGTATTTTGCTTTATGCAATATTGAGATATTTCTTGCCACTTTATACTGTACATTTTTAATGTGGGATTTCCAACTCATTTTGTCATCCATTATAACACCAAAAAATGTATTTCTATTTGTATTTGTGTGTAAGTATCCTTTTCTGCTATAACCAATAGCATTATTTGAGTTTGGCTCAGGTTCAGGGATAATCTGTTTTTATCAAACCATCTTTTTAGTACAGTTATTTGATCTGTGATTTTTCTTAGTAGCTCTTGTGTGTCGTCTCCAGAACAAAAATGCATTCGTGTCGTCTGCAAATAATACTAGCTTTAGGTCTTTAGCGGCTTTACAGATATTGTTTATGTATAAGCTGAACAGTTTTAGCCCCAGTACTGACCCCTGGGGTACGCCACATGATATATTTCAGCTTGCAGATGTACTGTATATTCTTCTAGCTTCACATATTGCTTCCTGTTTGCTAAGCAGCTTTTTAAATCCATAAATACTGCAGCTGTACACTCTCTGCGGTCAATAGTGTTGGTAATTTCCTCAGTTATTTTAATGAGTGCCATGGAAGTTGAAATGTTAGCTCTGTATCCCGTATTGGCTGTCCGTGATTAATTTATTCTTATTTATAATTTTTTACAGTCTGTTGTTGAATAGCTTTTTGATGATTTTAGAAAATTGTGGGAATAAAGAAACTAGTCGGTAAGTAGTGAATTGATGATTGTCAGGGAAATCCTGGGGAAATCTTTTCAGATAACCAAGACAAGTACTGGACTGTATAACTACTCAAAGGAACAGACTCACACCAGCCAAGATTGTCTTTCACTCGAGTGGCACAGCAGAGCTTACACCTGCATGTTTGCTCCTCCAGACTGTCAAAGTTCCGCCGTCCGCGCCCGCTTTTTATTAAGTAGGAAGTAAAGTCACACAAAGAAATGGAAAATTACTGGAACAGGGTGAGGAGGGGGTCAGCTACGGGGGTAAGGTGAGGAGGGCGAGGAGGGGGTCAGCTACTGGAGTAAGGTGAGGAGGGGGTGCTGACCCATAAACTATGACCTTGGCTATGTGCACAGCACATGGGCCAGCACATCTTATCACAAGGGAACTGCTTTGGTGTTTTAGGATATTTTCATAACTGCACAAGATAGCTCTAACAAAGACTTCTTTCACAATGGTTTATCTCCAGTTTTGAAAATTGGTACTACTGTAGCTATTTAAATTTTATTTGGAAATATACCAATCTAAAATGATAAGTTACTAATGTGCATCAGTGTTTTTTGTCACACCAGTGAGGAACATGCAGGAGTTTGGATTACTGTCTATACTTTCATCCCCTCCTTGTGTTGACAAGTAATTTGGGAACCTTTCTGACTGAACATGCATGTATAAAATATTGAGGGTAATCTGCTTTCTTGGTTCCATTCCTAATAATACTGTTTAAGATGCCCCATGTTACTCTAATGTTATTTTTATCGTTGTCTAATATATTACTGCGATTGGCTGGCGACCAGTCCAGGGTGTACCCCGCCTGTCACCCAAAATCAGCTGGGATAGGTTCCAGCATGCTCCTGCAACCCTAAAGAGGAGAAGCGGTATAGAAAATGGATGGATGGATGGATGTCTAAATAATTACTATATTCTCTCTTACATAGTCTTAAAATATATGATAACTTGTTTTTGTACATCTTATACTTATTTTTTGCTTCTTTAGTGTTTAGTATTATAAATCTCCTATATAATGTGTTTTTCTTCTTACAAGCATTTGGAGACACTTTGTCATCCACAGTTGAATTCCCGTCTTTTGTTTGTTAGACAATTCTCTCAAAGGACAGTGCACATCATAGAGCTTCATATAAATATTTACAAAGTGCTCACATTCCCAACTTTGTTCTTCCAGATCTTACTTAAAAACGTTAATACTTTCATCTGTTCTAGTCTTTGAATTGTCTTTTTTGTTTTCCACCGTTACCCTCCTGTATGCTTCATTGTAAATTGAAAAACACTGGAAGATGATCACTGATGTCAGTTATTAGCAGGCCACTAGTTGTGTTGTTATCAAAATCATTAGTGAATATATTAGCAATTAGCGCGGCACAATGATCTGTTATTCTGCTTGGTCTGGTTATTTCAGGATATATACTCAAACTGCACATTGTATCTATGAAGTCGTCTATTATCTTATTCTTATTTGAGTTATGTTAATAAGTTACACGATTAAAAACGGCAGCACTATTACACCCTGTCTGTACAAAATAACACCTTAAAGAGGCGTATGACAGTCAAGTTGTTTTAACTACAACAAAACATGTTGGGAAATGCATAATCTGCTCGTTCCATAGCTGCAAATTCTTATGGGTTACACACCTGACGGATTGTGACGATTTTGTGTTGATATAAAATACTGTAGCTTTTGCCTGGACATTGAGAGAATGACGATATCAGCAAAAAAGAAGAAAAAAAATATGAATTTGTTATGTTTTTAAAGCAGGTTTTGGGAGAATACTTTTTGTCCTCTAGGGATCCGAAAGTACGGTGGCCGACAAGTGCAAAACACGTTAAAGAGCAAACCCAATTGCAGTTACACCAGCCGGAACGGGATTGTACCAAATCTCAGAGTTATAGAAACTGATAACGTTTGGCCCAGTCAGCTCCAGGGAGTTGATACATTCCTCTTCTGGTATATCTTTGTGGCCGAAAAATGCAAAACACAAAACAAAAGAAAAACAAATTACAATTACACCAACAGGAAGGGGATTGTATCCCCGTTATACGCTCGTTAAAACATTTGATGAACTCCTGTAGTACATTTGTTCCTTCCGTCTGGAATTTTCACACACGCCGACATCTGCATAAAACGCAGCTAAAATCTAAACTGGGGTCACCAACGTGGTGCCCGCGGGCACCAGGTAGCCCCCCACGACCACATGAGGTACCCGCAAGCCTGCTTTTCATTCAGGTTTTCAGTTAATAATGTGAGAACGCTGGAAAGAAATGCATTCTGAAACATAAAATGTGAGTTGTGGATACCAGCATTTTGTGAATGTTTTGGTAAAACAAGCATATTTGATCCGTTTGGGTTGAAATAAGGTATGAAAATCATTTCTACAAAAATGAGTAGCTCGTGGCTTCATTTTCTAAAAGTAGCTCTCACAAGAAAAAACGTTGGTGACCCCTGATCTAAACGATGAGATGTCATGCTATTTTCTAAGGCACAGTACTTCATGATAATGAAGTGATATTTTTTTGTCAGCTTTATCAGTAAGTATAAAACACCCGAAGTGCACGGTATATGAAAGCTTAAAAATTGTTCGATATGTTGAAGAATTTTATGTAAGCATACATATCCAGAAATACAGTGAGAGGAGCAGGTTAGAAATTCACAATGTATGTGCGGCACGCTGTAAAATACTTGTACCCCTATTTACTTATTTTTGTACAGCAAATGATTATTACCACTGTGGTTCATAATGCTGTTGTGCAAATTCAGTTCACATGTTCAGCCAATGGTCAGCAGGTGGCGCACTATTACTGCATTACAAATGAGATTAGGGAACCGTGACCAAACCAGTGATGAGTAGATGTGATAAAGCCGTCAAAAAGCCGTCAAAAAGTGTCACTCATTTCTTTTATTTTAATTTAGCATTTATTTAACTAGGTTAGTCCCATTGAGATCAAAGGTCTCCTTTACAAGGGAGACCTGGCCAAGAGGGCAGCAGGCATAGTCACATTAAAAACAATAAACAAGACAACATTAAAAAACTTGCTCACATAAAACACTGGCACACAGACAAGGTAGACTGCAATGATTTCACCAGAGCTTTAAACTCAGTGTAACAAGGGCTTGAAATTGAAGTTCAGATTGTAAATTATTCCAAGCATTTGGTGCTGAAAATCTAAAAGCTTTCTTGCCCAGTTCAGATCGTACTCTGGGGACGACAAATTGCAGAGTATCCATAGATCGGAGATAGTGACTTCCATGTTTCCTTGTTAAAAGGCAACACAAATAGGAAGGAGTAATACGCAGAATGCTTCTGTAAATAAACACATACCAATGACTGAGGCGTCGGGCACATAAAGATGTCCAGTTAACTTTGGAATAGAGTACACAATGGTGAGTAAGCGGACCACATTTGGTGATGAACCTCAGTGCCCCGTGGTACACACTATCCAGCCTGCTAAGACAGTTAGCAGAAGCATTCATATACAACACATCTCTATAGTCAATAACAGGAAAAAAGGTTGTTTCCACCAATGTCCGTTTCACACAAAAAGAAAAGCAAAATTTGTTTCTGAAGTATTTGTCGAAGTATTATCACGAACGTCTGTGCCTTAGAAAATAGTATGATTTCTCATAGTTTAGGTTTTAGCAGACGGTGTGCACTCCCACAACGTTCCTGCAGATATCGGCGTGTAGTTAGTTTTTCTTTTTGTTTTGTACTTCTCGGCTACAAAGATAAGCCAGGAAAGGAATGTACCAACTCCCCAAAGCTGATTGATCCAAATTGTAGATGTTTTTTGCACTTGTATAGCGCTTTTCCACCTCCAAGGCACTCAAAGCACTTTGAGTTAGCACATTTACCTACTGATGACGGAGCTTCAGGAGCCACTGGGGGTGTCTTTCCCAAGGACACTTCGACAGGATCACGGGAACACTGAGAATTGAGAGAGTGGGAGACAACCACTCGCCACCCCAATCGTTCTCACTGCCTATAACTCTGGGATTTGGTACATTCCCTTTACGGCTGGTGTAATTGTAATTTCAGTTGATTTTTGTTAAGGTGTTTTGCACTTCTCGGCCACCATACTAAAGCATGGGAAATTCCCATATGGAAAAAAAGAAAAAATAAGTAAACTTTCAGTCACCTTCAGTTTATCAGGGGCGGATCTAGCTTTTTTGAAAAGGGGGGGTGTGGCCGAGGCCGTAGGCCGAGCACTGATCTGTATAATATATCTGGATAGCTCATTGGCATGACTTGTGAAGCCACACGGCCGCCATATTGCCACTCTCAAGAAATACTTCTCGACAAGCTTTTGCATTCGTGGTGAACTTATTTTATTAATTCGGATTGGACACAAAGTTTGCCTTAGGATGCCTGCATGTGCAGCTATTAACTGCACAAATCGCCAGTTCAAAGGCTGTGGACGAACATTTCACCTGTAAGTATGATTGAAATGTAGATTTATGATCGATAATTTAAGGGTTTTGCACTGTCCATCTCTCAGATATTTTCGATATTTCGTGTAAAATTCCTCTGATTAAATGTATGTCCAGAATTGATACGTTTATATAGCTCTATAATAGCTAAGAGGAAATTTGCGTACTTTTTTGTTATATCATGATATATGTATTTCTTTAAGGGACGAAGGTTGCGTTACTTGAAGGAATGGGAGAATCTCAGTGCTTCCATGATGCTTACCAGGCATTGTGTACAGTGCAGTTAGCAAGCCAGTTTGCATACAATTGACCCGGCATGACCCTTAATTTGGATAAACAACATTTTTTTTTTTTTGCTCCTGAATGACTGACGTAAAAGGATTCATTCATATGATATGTTCTGGAAAATAATATTACTGAACATGCATACCGGTATGTTTGAGATTGCAAACAACGTATTGTCTTACCCAAAGCATATGGTTTTGCGTCAGTGTTGTTGTTTTTTTCTGTGTGTGTGTGTATGTGTTTATGGTTATTACACATTATGGTTATCACATATTATTCCTGTGTTTTTTGTTAGAATATATTTCTATATCAGAAAAGAGGTTATTTCTATTTCATAACACAAACAAAAAAGATCTGAAAAAAAATCAGCAAAATGTTAAATGATTTTAAAGCTTGTCCAAAGTCACTCTCTTTTATGATTCATATTTTGTACTGACAAGAGCATAGTGAATTGTATGAAAGTAAGAAAAAAAAGTAAAGGATTATGACCATGGATTTTAGTGGAAAAAAGGGATGGGATATGCAGTTAAAATGAAAATTTCTTTCTAGAGGAGTAAAACTATGCATTGCTACAGGGGAGTGCTGAGCCAGCGTGCAGAGTAGAATTTTGTCCTAAAGGCAATGAGAATTGGAAGGGGAAAAAGTACATTTATGATAGCCAAAAGATAAAGAATAACGTATCAAATCGTTTTTAAGGGACGAAGGTTGCGTTACTTGAAGGAATGGGAGAATCTCCCCTCTTTTAAATTTAAAATATAAATGCATATAAATATAGATGCTAAATCCACGCCTGTTTATGTTTCATATATTGTGCACAATATAAGCCTTTTGCATTTTTTCATACAAGATAATAAAATCAATTTTATAACAATCATGTGAAAACTAAGGAGATCTGGAATAGGTGAGTTCGAATCTCCGCTTGGGGATCTCTATGTGGAGTTTGCATGTTCTCACCGTACGTGCGTGGGTTTTCTCCAGGTAGTACGGTTTCCTCCCACATTCCAAAATTGCCCATAGGTGTGAATGTGTGTGTGTGTGTGTGTGTGTGTGTGTGACTGATTGTTTGTCTACATGTGCCCTGCGATTGACTGGCGATAAATAGCAATCTATAGCTATAGTAGCTATAATTTAAAAATAATATGAAACATGTATGGTATGTTGACATGTGATTTCCTTATATACCACTGTACATAGTTTTCACATGATACTTATGAAATGAATTTTATTATCTTGTATGAAAAAAAGTGGCCACTTTCAAGAATTAATCATATAAGCCTTATATGATGCACAAGATTTGAATCATAGTGACTGAAAGCTGAAATTTTTGGATACGTTTTTTTCTATTTCTTTTCCATATGGGTTAAAGGGACTCCAGAAGTTTATAGTTAAAATATGGGAAATTTACAAGAAACTATTTAAATGTGAGAGTGACGGAAAAAGAGCAAAATACGGTAGTTTCCCAAAGAAAACAATGGACAAGTGTATTTATATAAACTATTTTCGTGAAGTGCTAGAAAGATTGAAAAACGGCACCATGTGGTGGAACTGAGCGATGAAAATTATTGTGATTGCTCTTAATTTAACTTCGAATATGATGCCCATCATACGTGCCTTACGTTAAAAATGACGTCATATCTAACGTCAACGTATGTATTTTAGAAATGCGCAGGTGGCTAAATATCGTCAGAAAATCCAACGCTGACGACGCCCCGCTGTGACGTCACGACGCACTGGCGTTGTCGAAGTTTGACAAGTCACGCCGCTGACGCAGTCACGTAGTGTACGTACAGCGGTTCAAAGAGGAAGCAAGATGGCGGATAACAAAGACGCCGATGATATGGAACCGTCACATAACGCGGAGTCAGTTCCCTCGGCACAGGACAACGAACATACCGAGATTCAACCCGAAACTGCGCTTTTGGTCGTAGAAAGCGATACTAAGGAAACGGAAGAGGCAGAACCACGTTTTCCCTCTAACGAGACGCCAACAACAACAAGCACCACCACGGGAGACGGAGGGGAGGTTAGCATCAGCAATGTTAGCGGCAGCTGCAGTACCATCGACGCGAGCCCCATGGGAACCAACGCGGAGCCGGGTACCGCCGACGTTCCAGTTCCAGTTCCAGTTCCAGTTCCAGTTCCAGTTCCAGTTCCAGCTCCAGCTCCAGCTCCAGTTCCAGCTCCAGCTCCAGCCCCAGCCCCAGCCCCAGCCCCGACCCTAGCCACGGCCCCGGCCCCGGCCCCTGCCCCTACCCCTGCCCCTGCCCCTGCTCCGGCTTCGGCTCCTGACCCGGACCCGGCCCCGGCCACAGCCCCGGCCGCCAGCGATACCGCAGTCAACGCTCTTGCCACGGAAATGTCCCCCCCTCCCACAGCTCCAGCTGCAACACCTGTGCCACTTAATTTATTGGATACGTGCGCAGTGTGTAAACAGAGTCTTCAGAGCCGAGACCCAAAACTTCTGCCATGCCTGCACTCGTTTTGCCTGAAATGTATCCCGCAGCCAGACAGGCAGATCAGCGTGCAGGTACCTGGACCACACGGGCAAACAGACACACACATTGGTGAGTTTGTTTTTTTTTCAGCTACTCACCAACAAAAAGTAGCTGCTTGCTGATTTTATTTTTTTGCTTGCTTTTAATGAATGCATCTTGACATAAGTTAAGTTCACACATGTAATGTTTGGTTGGGTTAAAAGGAACTTTGGTCCGTTTGTTCTGTTTGTTTAAGTGTGATCACAATCATCCGAACCCTGGTGTTCACCAAACAGGCAAGCTGATACACCTTGAGAGATGGAACTCTTCGTTCTGCCTCAGCTGGTAAAATGCCAATCGGTTAAAATTCTGCCAGAGAAATGAAAGTCCTACAAGTGTACATTACACAGTAGTTATTGTTTGAGGTCGTTGGACAATGTACGCATCACACGCCGTCCAATTAAGGCAGGACATTATGCATTATGCTTAGCTGAGCATTATTTGGTCGGCTGACAAAAATAGTGTGAATGCAAACTAGACCAAACCAAAGTAGACACAAACTAAAGTGACCATCTTGTTTAAATTTTAGTTCTGGACCAGAATACAGTGTTTAAGTTGTGTTTAAGAGTCAGGAGAGCAACCTGTAAGTAATGTGGAGTAAATTACACAGATCGTTTGGGTGGGAAGCAGAAAACCCAAGGAAACACTGCAGGAAGAGGCGCAGAGTCTGGAAGATCAAGCCTTCTGTGCGGGTTATTGTGTTTAGCTACTCTATAGGAGTGCGGAACTCAATACAAAGGCTCGAAAATGAGTATAAAAGGTTTTCTTTAACAATTTTTACATTGAACTTCAGTTTTTGGAGCGTTTCTGGTTGAATTTCTTTGCAAGATGTCAGAATAGCCTCCCACAGCTGCTGTTTTGTTGTGATCTGCCTCCCACCTCATAGATTTTTGCTTGACGATGCTGTATAGGTTCTCTGTTGTTTTGAGGTCAGGGGAAAAAAGGGGGGTTCTTCATTTTGTACCATGGAAGAAAGTGGTCAGTGCATAAGGGCATAGGCGGCTGACGGGCAGAGAGTAAGTAATTAACAACATCTTATCAAAAGCTCAATCGCTACAACAACCACATAACCCGGAAACGGAACTGAAAACTCTTGCCCCACTGTACAACCCCCTGGTGAGTGTCTTTAAACGATGTTTTAGGGCACCACAGACTGAACTTTAATTTTTTTTTTCCAAAATGGATAGTCAGTAATTTTATCTCCAACGTGGGCAGCGTTAACTTGCATGATTGGCGTAAATCAATTGAGGCCCGGTCCACCCGGAAACATTCATGTTTTTTTTTTGGTTGGGTTGGGAGAAAAAAAATTGTGTCCACACTGTTCCGGATTAGTAAATAGTTGCATCCTTACAAGAATTGATTGCTGGGTGAAAACGATGTAATAGACAAGGCACACCTATGTGTGGCGCTGTAAACAGACACAGATGGAACCAAATGACACACCAAACTATAGAAGAAGAAAGAATACATGCGCAGAAGTCTTCCGCTTTCCAAAGCTCGTCTTGACTTATGTCGACTGGGGTGAGTCATGCCAGTCGAAATATTCAGATATGTTGGCTTGTCATCAAAGCTCACTTCTGGTCACTTGACGGCAATGGGTCGGCGACGTTATCGTTTCCATAAAGCCGTGGTTTGCTTGTCGACACAGAAACAACCAGCCAGTGTTTTCAGATTTTTTTCACTCTGGACACCGTTTAAAAACAAACCAAAAAAAATTTCCGGGTACCCAGAATGCTGTCTCCATGTTGATGAAAGGCTGAAACGAAAAAACGTCAATCTTGGAGTTTCTACGCATGCGCTTTGTGACGGGCGACCCGGTGAATCGTGAACCAGACGTGAGCTAGGTTCCAGTGAGTCAGGTAGGTCGACTTTTTTGTGCATGTGCGAGTTTCTCTGGTGACGTAGACGCCGCATTGAGCGCTTACGTTGATGTCACTGCATTATTGGATATGGCAAGAGAGAACGGGCAAGATGCCTAATTCATGTTGTGCATAGAATTGTACCAACCGAGTTACACTCCAAACAAGATCTCATGAGATTACCTTTCACATATCAGGCTGAAAGAATAGTTTGGATTGTATTTGGCCATTATAACATCATTTTATGAACAGAATTTGTTGACTTTATGGTATAATGCCTTGGCATAATACTGTGGATTCCTACAAAAACCTTGTAGAAAGGCACTTTAATAAGTTTGGTCCGTTTTCTTGCATTTGTTTAAGGGGAAGATCTACCACATCCAAGCATATCGCTGCGAGCGGCGAACCCTCTCAATGAGGTGTTTGCATAGTTCATACATACTGTATATATTTATGGGACTCTCTGTGAGAGTTTTTTTTCTGTGCTCTGACACCATTATTCAACATCATTCAAGTATTCACTTCACTTAGTCAGAAAAACTTCAGTAAAAGGAAGGAGCCAGTAAAAGGTATTGAGTTTATCATTACTGCTAGAAACAACAGCAACATTACACATCGTTATATATAATTAAAACTTACACTCAGTGAATTCCTGTTCAGTGCAACGTAAGCTTCAAAATACTGTAGAATCATGGCAGTATTAACCTGGATTCTAAATCCATGTTATTATTGATTGTTGCCACCATAAGGAAAATTTGTGCAGAACAAACATCAAAACTTGCATGTATGAAACTGCACTGTATACATCACTGGTTCCCAAACTTTTCAGTCATATACCCCTTCAGCCATCTGACTGGAAGTCAAGTACCTCCTACTCCTGCACACAGAAAAAAACGTAAACCACACAATGAAACATTTTTGATATATTTTTAAATACACTGCTCAAAAAAATAAAGGGAACACTAAAATAACACATTCTAGATCTGAATTAATGAAATATTCTTATTAAATACTGTACTTTTGTCTTAACATAGTTGAATGTGCTGGCAACAACATCACACAAAAATTATCAAAGGAAATCAAATTTATTAACCCATGGAGGTCTGGGTTTGGAGTCACGCTCAAAATTGAAGTGGAAAAACACACCACCTGTTGTCTATTCCATTTGCTCAACAGATTGTGAAAATGATTGTCAATCTGTGTTGCTTCCTAAGTGGACAGTTTGAATAATGGGGCAGCACTTTTGACTGAGTGTGGATTGAGTGTTCCCCCCCTTTTTTTTGCGCAGTCTATGTTATATGGTATATTATGACATTATATAAAAAATAATGTCTTATTTTCGGCTATTAATTTAAAATTGGGAGGGTTTTAGAGGGCTAATATCTCCTTGCAGTTTTGTCTTCTATTAGGTGAATTTATTTGTATTTGTATGTGTTTCGAGTATTTAAGTGGTCAGGGTGACAAGCTGTGTTAAGATGTGGTGAACTGTGATATTAATGCTTTTTTGCTGTGCTTTGGTCTGCAACAACATGGAAATAATCAGTACACTTCAACTAATCTTACACGTAATCGTAATCATAAATAATTATGAAAACAAAGGCACAAACCTACAGAAGTCAATTAGGAAAAAATCCTTACATTTATTGATGCAATGCATCATTGGACAATTTTTCCCAGTATTTCACAAACAGGTGTAGTTTCGCTACTTTTTCATTGCTACATCATCCTCAACAAACGATCATACCTGTGCTTTTGCTTAAAGAAGACGTAATTGCAGATGCAACTGTGATAGCTTTATTAATGTAAGCTATTTTTGTGACACCCTTATTTTATTACCACTATTAGACAGGATGTGCGCTGCTCTTATTTTGAAGGCCAGAAGTGTGATGTGTGTTGAAAATGTGTTTTGACTATGGCTAAGTGAGATAGCTATCCGTGTGCCGCTTGAAGCCGTGGCTGTCGTCCCTATTTCACACACAACTTGCACAAAGTCAGCGGCCAACCTAAAACACTCGATTAAATTAACAAGCAATAAAGCACAACTCATACAGGCTGAGTGGCGCACACACACAGCCGCATTAGCATGCTCCTTAAACCAAGCTAACTCAGCTAGCTTACACTGGATATTGCTGTATGTGATTTCACGCTCACGCTCGGAGACAAGTAAAAGTATCAACATTTTTTGCCGACTTAGCCAATGTTTCCATTTGCCGCCATTTGTGAAGATATGCTATGAATGAGCGGTCCGCTGGGGGAATATTTCCCCACACTTAATGTTTCTTCTCCACACGGTTACAGCATTTCATTCACACTGTCAATTTCCGTGAGATTCCACATTTAACAGCAGATTCCATTTTTATTGGCCATTTCCGAAATTCCATCCGAGGTTCCGTTAATGCGGAAATCATAGGGCTCTACACAGTGCTAACATTATTAAACCTATCCTCTTTGCATTTACGCACAGCATTAGCATTTGTGAACAAGGCTGAGATGAAAGGAAGAATAGAAAATACACGTCTGTCTGTGCAGCGTCGGAGAAACTCATACACATACAGTAAGTCTCAATCTACATCATACATGGCGTGTTCAAGGACCTCCTAACAAAGTGGTCGCCACGCCCGAAGAAGATACAGTAGATGCCCCTACAACGTAAATAATCCGTTCCGAGAACCTTTATGTGATAGGGTTTTTATGTTATACGAAGCATAAAATACATGTAAATAGCGTAATCCCTTCCAAGATCTTCCCAAACTCACCCCTTGGCCCTTCAAAATATTCAAAGTCCACCAAATATGGTGGGAAAATATAATAAAACATTAATAGACATAATAGAATAACATTCCAATATAAAATAAGGTAATAAATAAGATTACTGTAAATGAATAAAACTGAAAAACAAAAACAATCTTACCGTTCACGAGATGTCTTGATCAGGAGCGCAAGTGGAGGCAGGAAGGAGGAGGAGGACTAGCCTGAGTCGAAACGCGGCTCAAAGAGTCTAAGAGTCAGCTGGTCTCACAGACAAATGCACACACTACACGATAACGCTGTGTGCAAAATTTAAATTTGTAACTTAATTGTTTATAAGTTAGTTTAAGGGCGACTACGAAGACGAAAGGAAGTTGAAGGGACAAGCCTGTCAATCACACAAACTCACGTATGCTCTATATGAGTCAACCAATGAGATGAGAGTGGAGGCGGTGCCCCGATAATCAGCCAATGAGATGAGAGCGGAGGCGGTGCCCTGATAATCAGCCAATGAGAGCGTGAAGCGTCACAATTTCTGGATAATTTCCTGCTTGGTTTCTATCGACAACTTTTCCCTTTTTTTCTTCTCACTTTATACTTGGTTTAGGGCCCATGACTACGGTAGTTTTGACACAAAAAAAAGTAAAAACATTAAGAAGAGATTTCAATGCGTGCAAACTAGTTTAAGGGCGACTACGATGAGAAAGAGAGGTTGAAGGGAAGCAGCATATCTCTCACACACAAACACGGATACGCTGGATAAGTCAGCCAATGAGATGAGAGCGTAGGCGGTGCCACGATAATCAGCCAATGACAGCGTGAAGCGTCAGAAGGCGTCACCAAGTGTACTTTGTTAGTCTCTCTGTCGCTTGCACCGACTTGACGCTTTACGTAATATGGAATTTCTTCCGTAATACAATGCAAAAACTTTACATAAATTCTTTACGTTCCGTGGAATTTACGTAAAAGGAGGTTTACGTTATGCGAGGTACTACTGTACATTATTCATGAAAGCATAAATTTACTTACGCCTGCACAATCGGGGGCTTTCTAACATAAAGTGGTGCGAAAAAGTGTTTGCCCCCTCTTTTGCTTGTTGGTCACATTGTTTCAGATCATCAAACAAATTTAGACATTAGTCAATGACAGTGCTCCACAAACAGTGGGGCAGGCCCGCTCCATTTTGTTGCATTGTCCTGGTTTCAGTTTCGAGTTCAGTCTGTACAGTACAGATAAATATAATCTTTATTATATTTCTAAATAATATTTCAAATCAAGGGGGAGAGGGGGGAAATGGGCGTGAAAACATTTCTGTCCTTTGGCAGTCCCTTTTTCACACAGTCCCGTCAACATATTACATTATGTTGATGGCTGTGCATTAATAAATCCTAGACAGGCTGACTAGAAATAAGACAAATATTTTATGTAAGATATTGCATTTTTGCAGTGTTCAAAGTAAAATGAGGACACCTTCTGTAGTGGAACACATAACTGTCAACGATGGTGGTTGAGGGGTTACATTACAACAGTCAGTCATAACGAGCAGTGTCTTTTGGAGCTGCACATCGATGGAGTTATATTTGTGCCTTAATTTTGAGGTAGCAATGGCAGATTTTGAGCCACATTAACATGTAATAATTACAGTTGCGTGAGCAGGCACATCGCTGTGCCCTGTCACGCTCTTTCTCCTCCTGTTGCTAAAATAAACCCTGTATGACGTCAAGTTACCATCATATTAAACTACCGCACATTCATCAGTAGTCATAATTAAGACAAAGCTAGCCTTCCACACGGCTAACCTTGTGTTAGTAAGGGATATTAACCTTAATATCACTGATTGTTACCTTGTCTCGGATCTTCCTCTCCATACGGGAGGAGACGCTGGAACAAAAAAAGATGTGCTGTTGTGGTATAGAAGTGCTAGGGGTGTAACGATGCATTCACTACATCGACGCATCGAGTTATATTCCTATGATTCAACTACAGTCAAACCTGTCTTAGCAGCCACCTTTATAGAACGGCCACCTGCCTATAGCAGCCACTGAAAAATCCCCCGCAGCAAATTTACATGTTATAGACCCTGTGTATAGCAGTCACCTGTCCAACGCGGCCAGCAGCCACCCATTTTGTCTCCCTTGGTCAATATCTGACTGCATATAGTGGCCAAATTACCAACTCAAGTAGAAGCTTCATGCACGAAAAAGTTTTGTTTTTCGATCAATCAGTGTGTAGACTTTAATTCCTGAGTCCTAGCTCAGTCACAATCATTCACAAGATCCACACAAACTGTCAGTTGTTCCACATAAAAACGCCGTCTTCTTTTGAGCTTGCTATTTCCTGGTCAAACATGTAACTTTAAGAGCATTTGCACCAAAACATTACCGCAAATTAGGCTGGGAACAGGACGTGCTCCCAGCGACGCTACAATATAAAAAAAACATACGCGAGCATGCATGCGGCAGCGGGAGCAAAACTGAGTTCGGTTGTACTTAATTGAAGTATTTTAAAATGTACTCACGTTATTTTTGATCAATCCTCATCCACAAATCCATCAAAGTCCTCATCTTCTGTATTCGACACAAAAAAAGCCGTCTTCTTTTCCGTTCGCTACTAGTCTGTTAACTTGTCAGTGTTATTCAGCTCCGAAGCAAAGAAGGAAACTTCTCCTGTTGCTTCTGCCAACTTTATTTATTGAACGCGGCCACCAGACAGCAGTTCAGAACACACACACATCTCTCAGCATCGTCTCTCCTTCCTGCTTGCCCACAAGGCAAAGGTTAAACAAGCCCCACTACATAGCTGTCCAGCCAATGCCTGTAAGAAATGACACCGTTTATTTCCTGGTGTGCACTGGTCAATACTGTAATGCCGCTTGTTGTGGGGAAGGAGAGACTCGCGTCGCCGATGCACTTTAATGGCTTTATTAACAGCGGAGAACACTGCATCACTTTACATCCACGCCAACATAAACACACTTCCCAACTCTCTCGAAACTCACAGCTAGCACTGAGCCTAGCTCTCCTGCTCGTGACGTCGCACCGTCACTTCCCGTCACTTCCTGATGAACTAACTAAAGCTGTAATGACACTGCCGTATAAAAAGTAAAATATTAAAAACAAACGTAAGACATTACTAGCACAGCTTTGTTCTATGGGTCGTGGATATATTCTACCAGTTATTATTAAGCCTCTAGCTTCCTTTTTAGTAAGTAAAAACCTTGGCTATGATTGCACTACATTGTCATGTAGACCTACAAAGTACACTTGGAAGAACAAGAGGTGAATACATGTATTGCAACTGATGTGAAACTGATAAGGGGTAGGATTAAATAAGCTTTGCTTCTTCCTACTCCTTTTTGGACATGCAAAATTGTGAATTGTACTATGTGATGTGCTACTGTTTGACTCATATGCATGTTCAGGATGAATTAAAACCATGAACCATGAACCATGATAATAACAAGCCTAGTAGTGCTGTACAACTTTTATCCGCAGTCCGCAGTGCCCTCTATTGGTCAACATTATTATTATTATTTTTTCCCTTTTTTTTCTTTTTTTTCCTCTACTGGTCAACATTCAAACTGGACGCCAACCTGTCTATAGAGGTCACCTGTCTATAGCGGCCACTTTTACAGACTCCCTCTAGTGGCCGCTATAGACAAGTTTGACTGTACATCGATCTGGGTTCTCAAGCTTCCATTCCGGACATATATAGCGACCTAAGGTCTTTTAAAAGGTAATTAGTTGATTGAATTGATACTAGGAAATTAAGCATTGGATTTGACCACAGTAGGCTTTATACGGATGTGTGTTTTTAACACTTTTAATGATAAAGGTGTTAAACCTTACTTGATTCTCTCTGCCTGTCTGTAACGTCATCGCCTTCTGCGTATAAGGTGGTCATGGGAATTGTAGTTGCCCTGTGAAATACAGTTGATTTGCTTCTTCTTTTGGTCAGTTCATTCACGTCATTTAGTATTCATACACTCAACAAAAACATAAACGCAACACTTTTGTTTTTGCTCCCATTTTTCATGAGATGAACCGATAGATCTAAAACTTTATCCACATACACAATATCACCATTTCTAAATCTGTGATAGTGAGCACTACTTTGCTGACTTAATCCATCCCACCTCACAGGTGTGCCATATCAAGATGCTGATTAGACACCATGATTAGTGCACAGATGTGCCTTAGACTTCCCACAATAAAAGGCCACTCTGAAATGTGCTGTTTTATCACACAGCACAATGCCACAGATGTTGCAAGATTTGATGGAGCGTGCAATTGGCATGCTGACAGCAGGAATGTCAACCAGAGCTGTTGATCGTGTATTGAATGTTCATTTATAATAATGGTTGCGGTGGGGTTATGGTATGGGCAAGCGTCTGTTATGGACGAAGAAAACAGGTGCATTTTATTGATGGCATTTTGAATGCACAGAGATACCGTGATAAGGTCCTGAGGCCCATTGTTGTGCCATACATCCAAGAACATCACCTCATGTTACAGCAGGGCAATGCACGGCCCCATGTTGCAAAGATCTGTACACAATTCTTGAAAGCTGAAAACGTCCCAGTTCTTGCATGGCCAGCATATTCACCGGACATGTCACCCATTGAGCATGTTTGGGATGCTCTGGATCAGCGTATACCACAGCGTGTACCAATTCCCGCCAATATCCAGCAATTTCGCACAGCCATTGAAGAGGAGTGGACCAGCATTCCACAGGCCACAATCGACAACCTGATTAACTCTATGCGAAGGAGATGTGTTGCACTGCATGAGGCAAATGGTGGTCACCCCAGATACTGACTGGTTTTCTGAGTCCCTCACCCCCAATAAAACAAAACTGCACATTTCAGAGTGGCCTTTTATTGTGGGCAGTCTCAGGCACACCTGTGCACTAATCATGGTATATAATCAGCATCTTGATATGGCACACCTGTGAGGTGGGATGGATTATCTCAGCAAAGGAGAAGTGCTCACTGTCACAGATTTATACAGATTTGTGAACAATATTTGAGAGAAATGGTGATACTGTGTATGTGGAAAAAGTTTTAGATCTTTGAGTTCATCTCATAAAAAATGGGAGCAAAAACAAAAGTGTTGCCTTTTATATTTTTGTTGTGTATTTAACTCATTTGTCCTTATCGAAACTCCTTTTAAGTGACATTAAAGGGGACAATATGCAAAGTAAGGACGTTTTGTACGTCACTAGATGGTAGTTTACGGTCTAGTGGCAGTGATGCTTAGTGATGTCATTATCCAGCGCGGCACGTCCAGTTGAAAACACATATGTGCGTTGCGAAACTTCTGTCAGTGTATTCTTGCTAGTTGCTGTACCGTTCTTTCAAACGGCTGCTCTGATCAGGAGGATTGTCAGCCCAAAAAATCCCCTGCTGCGATGATTTCTAAGGCGAATGCCACAACACCAGTGTGGGAATATTTCGGTTTTGAACAGAATGAACAAGGTGAGCGTATGAATACCAGCCGAAACCGACAGTTTTCCCAACTGGGAAAAAAAGTAACAGATGCAGGTCCTGTGGGCAGTGGAGACTTCGTCCTGACAGTCAACGCTTATTGAGGCGTTTGGTCGGCACACCCACAGTGTTGTTCGCTCTCAATTAAGCCTTCCTGTTAAGGAATAATACCCAATGTTCATTATATATTCAAATGCAATTTTGTTTACAGAGAATTGATACTCATTTTATTTATTATTGCATTTATTGTGTGTGCTTTTTATTGGAGTGAATTTCATTCTTAACAGAGAGATGGTCTCGTTTTGATTGTTTTTGGTTATGATTGTGTGTTATATTTTAGTGCAATTTTTGCTAAAAGAGACAATGTATTTTATTTTCATTGGGATTTTTGCCTTTGTTTAATTTATCATGTTGTTTAATTTGTTTAGTTAAAAGCTCCTGACATTCCAATTACAATGTTAAATATTCTTGACAAAGTCTTAAAAAAGAAAAAAAGATTTACTCGCATTATTATGCCATATAAATAATGAAAAAAAGGTCTCAAAAAATGTTGTCAATAATGTCGATTATCGACAAGTTGTCATCGTGACAGGCCTATGCACGGGCGAACAAATGCATTATTTGTGGGATACCTTTGTGAAAGAGGGCAACGAAACCAGCATAATTCATAGTTTTATGCTTAAATTCCTTCAGGCAGCGATTGTAGATACTCATTAAAAACACAGCATTGTCAAACACGTTTTTTATTGTTTTTTTTTTGGTCAGCTACACACCTTTTTAATAGTACATCATTTTCGTTATGTTACAATCGTCATAAAGTGGACTTAACAGGGTTATCATCACACAGTGTTATGAGTATTTATGATGCATGTGTTCCTGTTTGTACCACTGTGTTTATCTTCATGTCTCTGTGTTATGTTTGTAATAATTGTGTTAAAATGCAGTGAAGTGTAGCATGCAGATGTGATTTTATACTGATGAGAAGCTGGTCACTGATCAGTCTGGTTTAGCGGTGTGCTTGTGTCTGTGCGTGCGTGGGGGGTTTACGACTGTTTTGGCACTCCATCATTCAGGGACCCAAGCAGATGGAGCCTTCATAAACTGGCCTCATGCAGCTCAAACCGGTTCTGACTGCCTCAAACTACTTCACACTGGTTGTCAGCTAAAATGTCCGGTCAAGGACTTTGCATTATTGGCTTTTACTTTCAAAAACATCACGTGTGTCATATAAGCACTGGGGGAAAATAATTATCAGCTGTACAATGGTAATTGAATTATTGGTTACGCGGCAAAGGTGTAATTTTTGCTGTAATTCAATTAATTGACAATCTTACCTTGAAATGTTTTTTTGGAGAAAGTCCCTAAATTTGATTTAATTAAATAATGATGAGACCCATGCACAACGAAATTACATTTTTCTCTAAGCTTCTATGAGGTGGCTGAGAGGTGGCTGTGAGGGTCCCACAGACATAAGAACTTTTGTTCATTTCTTTCAAGCAAATTTTGGGAAAAGCTGTACTGCACTAGGCTTTTTTTTAATTCATGCTCTTTGTTTTAAAAAGTGAAATAATGACTATACAGGAGGTTGTTAGGGTGATAATTGGGTTTTAAAAAAAATTACGTTCTTATGAGACAGTTTGCAAAAACATGCAAATCAGCCATTTTGGGCCCCACTTTTATGTATTCTCTCATTTCTATCCTCAGTCAATGTGATGCGATGCTCAGTGTGCCACCAGGACTACAAACAGAATGATATTATCAACAACTACTTTGTTAAAGATACCTCAGAGACCACCAGCACATCTGATGAAAAGTCTGAACAGGTGAGTTAATAATCACTTTTTGTATAGCTATGTAGGGGGATCTTTGACTAGCGTTTTTGCAGTCAGTTCTTAAAAACAGCAGCGGGCCCCAACCTTTTTGAGACCATTGACCTGCTCGTGTTCTGTCAAACTGCTGACAGATCAGAGGGTGGGGGGGTGGTCAGATGTTATAGTAATCGAATGCTATTCCCATTTACTGATGTATAAAACAAAGAAAAGCACAACATCAAAACCACAAAATGAATCCTGACTCACCATTGGAACCATAATAACGTTGTTTGATCCAGTCCATATCGATATCAACAATATGGTTGGTTTTGATATCGTGCTTAAAGTAAATACCCACTTCTGTGGTTCCAGCCCAATTTTCTGCCGTTCTGGCAAGTAGCTTCTCCTAGATGACATGTACATTGGTGACCGTTGAACAAAATGGAACAGGTCGCCGCTCGCAACAAACTGAGGGATTCTAACTATGTATTTTTTGTAAGTGTTTTTTTTTTTATCATTGCGCCTGAATGTTTCCCGTGGCCTGGTTTGGCCCCGCCCACCAAATTGGTACTGGTTGTGGACCCCTGATATAGAGGATCTTTGACTAGAATACAAATTAAATAAATACCTACATATTAAGTATTATTAAAATATGCATGGAATGTAATTTTGTTAACCATACTGAATAGGGATGTCCCGATCCGATCTTCAGGATCGGGATCAGCTGCCGAGTCGTATTTTGAAGGTTTGATAATGTCGGCTTCTGCCACCAGATTGGGCAGATCCGGCTGACGTATCACGTTCGTAACTGTGGGCAACACTCCAACATGGTAGATGCAGTAATGCGCCTCAAAGCTGGTTGCCACTCGTTTCCCCCTACCCGCAAGAAGAAGAAAACGCAACACCACCATGCAGACCACGTAGCTACAGCGGTAGTTCCCCCTCACTGTGCCCGGACTGCTGTGCAATTGTGCGGGGAGCTCACACGCGGTGGTGGAGCTATGTGGTGGCTGTGGCCACCCTTGGTCACCCTATGGCCACCCCACTGGCCATCTAGACATTTCAGGTATCAACTTATTGTCACCCTTAAGTGAGTAATGGTCTCACCTTGGCCACCCCAATGAAAAATCTCTGTGCTACTCTAACGCTGCTTGTTTACACTCGGGACCGTCAGTAAATTACTATTGCGCTAAGGAGAGTTTGTTAAAAAAAAGTCATATTTTAAATCACACACCAAGTTGATCTATAACCATGTCAGATGATTAGTCCTAGTGTTTTGCACGGCCATTTTTAAATTTAGCAATACTTTGGTTGCATTATTTTTAATGCTTTGAAGAGCTATTTTCATAATCATATTCAACTCCACAAATTCTTGTTTGTAACAAAAGCTTATTAGGAAAAAAGAAAAGGATCGGTACTGGATTTGAACGGATCAGATCAGCAGGACTATCAAAAAAAAAAAATGGATCGGATTGGAAGCCAAAAAATGTGGATCGGGACATCCTTATTACTGAACGTATCAATTACTTAAATTATATTTTTAGAATGTGCCGCAGGCTGTAATGAATATATTTTTTTAAAACTGTGATAGTGTAAAGTTGTTAAAAAAATTCGAACCACAATGTTGGGAAGGACGACTGCATATGGAGGCAGCGATGACTCATCCAGGAGGTCACATCCTTTTCTGTCTGATGAGTTTTCACTTGTTTTATAGTTTGTTTAGCCATTTTTATGCTTGGAGTCAAGCGAAACGTGTGCCCGAGTGCCTCCGTTCCGTCCTCACTTTTTTGGGGGATGTAGTGGGATAATACCAGACAGCAGTAAACTATGGCATGTCAAACTATAATTGTAAAACTATAAACGTGTTTTGTGTTAACATTTTTGGATTAATTAGATTAACATGATTTCTTATGGGAAAAACTGATTCAGTTGTGATGGAAGGCAGATATCATCCGGTCATGACGTCAGGGTAAACATGAGAACACGTGACACAACCAGGAAGTGTCTAAAGCAAAACTATCGTGAAAGCAGCAACTCTCAGTTCTACACAAACTTAACTTTTACTTTCTAGAGGGGCGTGGGTATGTACAGAGGTGTGAAAGTGTTTGCCCCCTTCCCGATTTCTTTTTCTTTTTTTTTTGCATGTTTGTCATACCTAAATGTTTCACATCATCAGACAAATTTAAATATTAGTCAATGACAACACACTTAAGCACAAAATGCAGTTTTTAAATGAAAGTTTTTATTAAGGGAGGAAAAAAAATTCAAACCACCATGGCCCTGTGTGAAAAAAGTGAATGCCCCCCCCTGTTAAAACATAACTTACCTGAGATTAATTGAGATCTATCAGTGTGGAAAAGTTTATAAAGCAATTTCTAAAGCTTGGGGACTCTTGTGAACCACAGTGAGAGTCATTATCCACAAATGGTGAAAGCATGGAACAATGGTGTACCTTCCCAGGAGTGGCCAGCCAACCAAAATGACCCCAAGAGCGCAGCGACGACTCATCTAAGAGGTCACAAAAGACCCCACAGCAACATCCAAAGAACTGCAGGCCTCACTTGCTTCAGTTAAGGTCTGTGTTCATGACTCCACCATAAGAAAGACACAAGGGAAAAATGGCCTGCATGGCAGAGTTTCAAGATGAAAACCACTGCTGAGCAAAAAGAAAATTGAGGCTTGTTTCAATTTGCCAGAAAACATCTTGAATGATCCCCAAGACCTTTAGGAAAATACTCTGTGGTCTGACGAGACAAAGTTGAAATTTTGGAAGGTGTGTGTCCCATTATATCTGGCGTAAAAGTAACGCTGCATTTCAGAAAAAGAACATCATACCAACATTAAAATATGGTGGTGGTGGTTTGGAGCGGTTTTACTGCTTCAGGACCTGGAAGACTTGCTGTGATAAATGGGACCATGAATTCTGCTGTCTACCAAAAATCCTGAAGAAGAATCTCCGGCCATCTGTTCGTGACCTCAAGCTGAAACGAATTTGGGTTCTCCAGCAGGACAATGCTCCAAAACGTCCACCTCTGAATGGAAAAACTAAATGAAGACTTTGGAGTGGCCTAGTCAAATTCCTGACCTGAATCCTATTGAAATGCAGTGGCATGACCTTAAAAAGACAGTTGATGCTCAAAAACCCTCCATTTTGGCTGAATTACAACAAATCTGTAAAGATGAGTGGGCCAAAATTCCTCCACAGCGCTGTAAGAGACTAACGCAAACACTTGATTGCAGTTGTTGCTGGTAAGGGTGGCCCAACCAGTTATTAGGTTTAGGGGGCAATCAACGTTTTCACACAGGGCCATGTAGGTTTGGGATATTTTTTCTCCCTAAATCATAAAAAGTTTCATTAAAAACTGCATTTTGTGTTCCGTTGTGTTTTCATTGACTAATTTAAATTTGCTTGATGATCTGAAACATTTTAGTGTAACAAACATGCAGAAAAATAAGAAATTATGAAGGAGGCAAACAGTTTTTCCACACCACTGTATTTCATGACCAATTTATACATTTCATGTCGTTTTCATTTACATACTGCGGACCTGACTGACTTGTTGCTGTCCCCAGGTGTGCACAAGCTGTGAGGACAACGCTGGAACCATAGGTTTTTGCATGGAGTGCGGAGAATGGTTATGCAAGACTTGTGTGGAGGCTCACCAGAGGGTCAAAATAACCAAAGACCACAAGATTCGCACAAAAGAGGATGCTGACACAGGCTCCGGTAAGACAGCCTGGTAACTAATAGAACGAAAATGGTGCGAACATCACACCCTCTCTTAATCGTGGGTTTTCAAAAATAAACAAATGATTACTGTTTAGTGGTTGACTATGGCCTATTAGTAAAAAAATATTGAAAGACAATATAGTATTGTGGTCACTACAAAGTGTCGGTAATGTTACATTGATGAGACATGACCTGCATTAAGTCAGCTATGGACGAATAATAGTCTGATATAAATAAGTGGAAAAAAATGATGAGTGATGAATGTTAGACTTGCTGTCCTGTATACAGTGGGTACAGACAGACATTCATTGCAGCCAGATGCTAAAATCTTTTAAGTAAAGTAAAATCATGAATTTACACTCAGCACCCTATCTTGACAGAAAAAACAAATGTAGACATTTTTCCGAAGCCACTCTGTACTTGGCGGCATTCATCTTTCCTTCAATTGCAACCAGTCGTCCTGTCCCTGCGGCTGAAAAACACCCCCATAGCATGATGCTGCCACCAACATTCTTCACAGTTGGGATTGTATTGGGCAGGTGATGAGCAGTGCCTGGTTTTCTCCACACATACCGCTTAAATTAAAACTTGGTCTCATCAGACCAGAGAATCTTATTTCTCATAGTGTGGGCGTCCTTCATGTATGTGTGTGTGTGTGTGTGTGTGTGTGTTTTTTTTTTTGGCAAACTCTGTGGGCTTTAATGTGTCTTGCACTGAGGAGAGGCTTCCGTTGGGCCACTCTGCCATAAAGCCCAGACTGGTGGATGGCTGCAGTGATAGCTGACTTTGTGGAACTTTCCCATCTCCCCACTGCATCTGTGGTGCTCAGCCACAGTGATTTTTGGGCTCTTCTTGACCTCTCTCACCAAGGCTCTTCTTCCATGATTGCTCAGTTTGGCTGGATTGCCAGGTCTAGGAAGAGTTCTGGTCGTCGTCTTCCATTTAAGGATTATGGAGGCCACTGTGGTCTTAGGAACCTTGAGTGCTGCAGAAATTCATTTGTAACCATGGCCAGATCTTTGCCTTGCCACAATTCTGTCTCTGAGCTCTTCGGGCAGTTGTTTCTGTTGTTTCTGTTGATTCTCATTGGCTCTGAAAAGCACTGTGAGGTGGAAGGTTTTATATAGCAGATGTGTACCTTTCCTAATCAAGTCCAATCATTTTACCGTATTAAAACGCGCAGTCTCAGTTACAGGTGCTATTTCTGTATTTAACACATACATAAGTGTCACAACAAAGGGTCTGAATACTTATGACCATGTGATATTTCAGGTTCTCTTTTTTTAATACATTTGCAAAAATTCCTACATGTGTTTTTTCTGCCAAGATTGGGTGCTGAGTGTACATTGATTTTCCTTAAATTGATTTTACTTGATTTTAGCAACTAGCGGCAATGAAACAAAGAGTGAAACATCCTGTATACAGGACAACCAGTCTAGGTTTTCTATGCTCTAACAATGAAAATATTCCGCTTAATATTATTGAATCCCACTTTGCGGAAATTCTCTCATCTGTAACCAGTTAACCGTGATAAACAAGGTACGACTGTATGTGGAATTTCTTTTATTATTTTAAGTAATGATCTGGGCTCTGCCTTATTTGTACCTTTCATCATTCATCTTCTATTCTTGTCTTCCTGCAGAGTCCATGGGCACATCCGACCGCAGGCTTGTTTTTTGTCCCATACACAAGCAAGAACCACTAAAGCTCTATTGTGAGACCTGTGACACTTTGACCTGTAGGGACTGTCAGCTGCTGGAGCACAAGGAGCATAGGCAAGTAGTTTGGCATATCTTGAGGCCACAAGTATGATAACAATGCTGTAGCACTGTTGTTGTATTAATATAATATATAATATACTGCTCAAAACAATTAGAGGAACACTTGGAAAACATATCAGATCTAAACTGGGGGTAAAATGATCTTGAATATCTTTCCTGATAATAAGTGGGTGATGTATTAGTAACAAAATAATGCCACATAATTTGATAGAAATGAAAATGATCACCCTATAGAGGGGGGAAATCAAAGACACACCAAAAATGAAAGTGAAGAAATGATGCAGCACACTGGTCCATTTTGCTAAAATGTCATTGTAGCAACTCAAAATGATTCTCAGTAGTTTGTGTGGCCCCCATGTGCTTGTACGCATGCCTGACCGATCCTGCTGAGGGTTGAAGGACTTTCTACGGCCCTGTCCAGCTCTCCTGGAGTAACTAACTGTCTCCTGGAATCTCCTCCATGCGTCCAGGTACCGCAGTGATGCCCTGGTCCAGATCTGGGAGGAGATCCCCCAGACACCATCCGTAGTCTCATTAGGAGCATGCCCCGACGTTGTCAGACATGCGTACAAGCACGTGGGGGCCACACAAACTACTGAGAATCATTTTGAGTTGCTACAATGACATTTTAGCAAAATGGAGCAGTGTGCTGTATCATTTTTTCACTTTCATTTTTGGTGTGTCTTTGATTTCCCCCCTCTATAGGGTGATCATTTTCATTTCTATCAAATTATGTGGCATCATTTTGTTACTAATACATCACCTACTTACTATCAGGAAAGATATTCAAGATAATTTTTCCCCCAGTTTAGATCTGATGTGTTTTCGAAGTGTTCCTTTAATTTTTTTGAGCAGTGTATAATAGATTTGCTTAGTTGTTTATTAATGCAGTCATTAAGCACATTGATTTAAAATACATTATTTGGAAGTTCTTGGTGACCATAACCGTTCTTTTCTTTTCTGTTTTTTAACACTAAAATCAGGTACCAGTTTCTAGAGGAGGCTTTTCTGAACCACAGAGGCCTCATTGAGTCCTCCATGGGCAAACTGCAGGAGAAGAAGAACTATGTCCACTACTCAGTCTCTCAAGTACAAAACAGGTCAATGAATTATTTATTTGCTTTGGTGTTCCTGCTTTCTCTTGACATAAGGTCACCTGACTACTACTGCATAGAATTATCACAGTTTTCCTCAGCTGTACCATTTGTGTGTTTTTAAATCCAGGTTAAAAGAGCTGAATGACACTCATAAGAAGGTCGAACATGAAATCAAGATTGCGGTGTTCACTCTGATAAATGAGATCAACAAGAAGGGCAAGTCCTTGCTACAGCAGCTGGAGGTAAGACAGCTAAGTTAACATGAAAGTCTCGATCTGCTATTGACTAGGGTTGTAACGGTACGCCATAATCACGGTTTTAAGGTCACGTTTGTTCATTTTCTGTACAGTGGTTATTTTTTATCTACCATCTTTTAATATCTGAATCGTCTCCCTTTGTGTCCAGACTGTGACCAAAGAGCGCAGTGCGAGGCTGATGGCCCAGCATAAGGATATCGGCCAGCTTGCCCAGCAGATCCACCACGTGCTCAACTTCTGCCATTGGGCCATCTCGACTGGCAGCAGCACAGCACTGCTGTATAGCAAGAGGCCGGTATGTTTGCACGCATTTTACATTTTGCTTAGGAAAAGAATGAATCAAAGACGGGCATTGAATTACTATCTCAGGTGACTGTGAAAAGGCTTAGGGGCTAGTTAAATAGCAGAATTATACCACAAAAAATCAAACTGATGTGCCATTAAATTCAATCTGCTGAGACGCAGCGCAAGTGATCAAGGCGCACACATTCAACCAAGTCTCTCCGAAAATGTCTTTTGATGTTGAAATAGTTATAGCAATTTTTATCCAAAATTAAGTCCAAATTAAATATAATAGAGTCACAATTAAATTCCCTTAGAAAAAATCCAAGTTGAATTCTTAAGTTTCTTCAGAGAGGAGTCCGAAACCAGAGTCTCTGAGAGAGTGTGGAGCCGGTTGAGCTCTCTTCAGAAAATTCTTGAAAAATGTTGAAAAGTGTTACAGGTGGGGTTGGCCCAATAGAACTTTTTCACCTCTGATTTAATTCCGATATTGCACCCTTGAATATCGTCCGATACTGATATTGATCGAATCAAACGATATTACTCAAACAAAGAATAGTAGTCAGCAACAATAGGTATGACCAAAAAATGACCCATTAACCTCTTGATGTAACTGGTGTATATCGACAACTCGAGGTACTCAATGAAGCATTTAAACACATTACTAACCACCGATAGCCAATGAGATTTTGCTTGCAAATGTGTCAAACAGTGGTGGATGTTTCAGGAAACCACGCTGTTGCGAAAATCCTTCTTCAGATGCATGATGAGTTTGGTTGTATTAAACTTCTGTGCCACTACGGGAAAATTGTGCAGGACAAATTTTGCACTCAGCTGCGATGTTTGTTTTTTTTTTTTTTACTTTAATGACAAACACAACCACACGGCTTACACCACTACTACTACTTGCTAAACAAGTTAGCACGTGCAGTTTTTGTGATCATATTTCCCCGCTGTGGGATCAATAAAGTACATACAATACAATATGGGTTCTGCATGCTGAATAGAAACGCTGCTGCTGGGTAGAAGCACCGATTCCGACTCTGGAATGGACTGCTTGCATGGGAGTGCCAATATCGGAGATTTTATATGTGGTACCCCACAGCGGCTGGCTTTGTTTACTTTAGCAAAAATGTGTCGTCTTTTCATAAGAGTAATCACGGTTTTCAAATGAATTAATCATGATTAATCACCATGTCACACTCTGAAATATGCGCATTTTTATGGCATTTTATTGAAAGAATAATAAATGACAGGACAGGGTTATATATATTTGGATGTATTAACAACGCCAAACTAACAAAAAAATTAAATGAAGTTAAGAGATGGCACACGTCTGAAAATCTATTTACCAAACACTGGTTTCTTTAATAGCTAAATATTTGAACCCGACTTTAACTGTGTAATTATGAGCAATGAGGAGTTGCGTTGCACCACGTCATTTAAGTTGAATTCACATGAGAAGACTTGGTGTGAGCGAATGAGTGAATTTTCTGGGATTTCCGGGAATACTTAAAACACAACAAATTGTACTTCCGCATTAAGAGTTACAAAGTGAGTGATAAGAATATCCACTGATTGTTTTTCTTTGCATTTGTGGTAGTTTAGACCACCCATACACGCATAATAAAGACGTTGTGCTGTTCGAAGTGTCCGTGAATGCATCTCGCGGGCTTTCTAGAGACAGAGTCTGTGTGACTCTGTGGGGTTGTTACATTGTGCCGCTTTCTGTTGTCATAACAGAGAGCCGTCCGTATGCGTTAACTATGCAAAAAAATGTAACATAATTAATTAAATAAATCAGTTACCACCGTTAACACGCTATTTTTGACAGCCCTAATAGATATCTATTTCATTTAGCTACTACTACTGGAGTCAGACGTTTTTTAAGTACCGTATTTTCACGACCATAAAGCGCACCGTATTAAAAGATGCAGTCTCAGTTACAGGTGCTATTTTTGTGTTTAACACATATACAAGGCGCATCGTATTATTTGGCGCAGGTTTTAACCGTGTTGCTCAGAAGTCAGTGAGGAAGCAACAGTACTTTATTTCTTTAGACAGTTTAAGAGCAGAACTCTCATTCAATTTATCAAACCCACTTGAAATCAGGAGGGTCATCACTCAACACAAAAGTCTCAGTCATGGTGCACAACTAAAACATCACACAGCAACGCAAAAATAGACAAGACACTACCGCTATTTTTTGCAGAACAATAACTAACAACTATGTAGCTCAAACATGTAACTTTAAGAGCATTTGCAGCAAAACACTACCACAAAGCACGCTGGGAACAGGAAGTGCTCCCAGCGATGCTATAATATGCTAGCATGCATGCCATTGTATGTTTTTAAAAAGCCAGTGAGAGCAAAACTGAGTTTGGGTGTACTTTATTAAAGTATTTAACAATGTACTCACGTTATTTTTGATAAATCCTCATCCACAAATCCATCAAAGTCCTCATCTTTTGTATCGCAAATGAACAGCGGGGCAAGTTCTCCATCAAACACCTGTCGTCATTGTCAGTCTCGTTGCCGTGCGGCGCCTCAGAAATGATGCTGGCTTTTGTGAAAGCTCGAACAACAGCGCATCAGACACGTTAGCCCAAGCATCCACAATCCACAATCCATTAGTGAAGCTATGTTCGCTAGCTGTCATTCATCGCTTCCACGCCGCTCAGAATTTCACTTTAAACGCCGTGTTTACATCCATTCACAAATAGTGGCGAAACTCGCACGGCGCTGCCTCCCAGTGTTAGTGAAGCTGTGTACACTAGCTGTCATCTATCGCTCCCACGCCGCTCGCAACTTTAAACGCTGTGTTTACACCGATGTCCAGCGGTTGGAGTTCCTTCGTCAAGCCTCCCGAAATGATGCTAAGCTCCAAGTTAATTTGCTGCACTTGTGACGCGTGTGAAAAAACATCCGGTCTCTTTCCGTACACGACACTCAGTCACTCAGCCTTTTTCTCCTCCTTCTTCCATCCGCTTTGATAGGTCCAGCTGGAAACTTTTCTTCCTCTTAAAAACCACCACAGGTAGCAGTTGCTGTCCATTACCATGGCAACCAAGCACAACAGTAAAAGCTGACTTCTCATGCCCCGTTGTGTGTGATGTCGAAAGTGAGCGACACGTCGTCCATGTTGGTGATGTAGTTGGGTAGTAGTTGTCTGCAATGTTTTTACTGCAGTAGGAGCGGAAGATGGCCAACTTTCCTTGTAATCCGCTGGATGTTGCTGTGCCACGGTAGTCCTTGCCCGGATGGATAGATGGCACCATTTCATCAAATATACTTATATAACTACTGGGGCGTGCCTTTAGCGTCCTCAGTCACGTCCACGTCCCTTTCCTCTATACAAGCAGCGTGTCGGCAGGAGATGCTCCCAGTCAGTCGAGCGGAGCGCTCATAAAAGTCACACAGCAACACTGACAGATTTTGGAAATTGGTACACACATTCAGCGTGCCGCATTATAAGGCGCCCCGCCCATTTTGGACAAAATTTAAGACTTTTAAGTGCGCCGTATGGTCGTGAAAATACGTTTCAAAAATAAGTTACAGCAGAAGGTTATAGCACAGTTATGGAAGATTTTTTTTTAATGAGATTTGGGAGACAACACACATATTTGTACTCTCTGTGCTTGCAGATTCTGTTTCAGCTCCGCCAGCTCTTCAAGGCGAGAATAGAGCCAGTGCCGATGTCCAATGGAGAAGTGCGATTTTTCTGTGACCCCACCTTCTGGGCCAAAAATGTGGTAAATCTAGGTATGAAGGTATTTATTTTTGATATATCGACAGACTGTATTGGGTCCAGCATGCTCCGTAAATGACAGTATGTAAGATGTTCACAGAATGCTGTCTTATATCCCTTTTCCACTGTAGCGAACTCTGGTGCTAGTGCAGATTTAGCTCAGAGCTAGTGTTGAATTGGTGTTGGTCGTGACCTGACTCTACACCAGTATCACTTTCCATTGTCCAAGGGAGCCGTGTCATTATGTCAATTAATGTTTATTTTGTCATATGCCAGGACGAAAAGCAGTGAGTCTGCTGGAGCGCAGTTTACGCTAGAGCTTTTATTTTGAAAATTCTTAATCTTCAACCATTGGAAACCAAACTGTCAGAATTTGTCTTCAATAAGACTTAATAAGTCTTCAAGGAAATCGTCGTTTGGCACGTGCTTGGTGGGCCCAAGATGGTGCTCCACCACATCGGAGGAGAACAATAACTGATTGGCTGACAGAGCTTTTTGCTGACCATGTTATTGCTTTGAACCACCCAGTGGAATGGCCCTCGAGGTCACCTGATTTGACACCACTGGACTTTTTTCAGTAGGGCCATTTCAAATCAAAAGTGTATGTGACACCACCGTGTGACCTCGACGACATTGAACAGCGAATCAGAACGGAAGATAACATCCTCCGGAGGGACAGGGGACTGATCAGGCGAGCAGTCCTGGACATGCGAAGAAGAGAGCAACTGCATCCAAAGAAATGGAGGTCATGTTGAGGACTAAGCTGGCAAAACTGAAGCCAGGCAAAATGTGTAAACAAAGATTGTAAAAAAGTTGAACTGCTATGCGATTCAAATGTGAGTGATCACACATGCTGGCATCGATAGGCTTAGACTGTGACAAGCTGTCGTCAATTGATTCCACATTTCATAGACTTTCTTTAATTCTCACAGTAATAAGGAACGTCACTTGTCAAGTCAATACGGGATGCATACGTTTATCTGGTCGTACATGCTGTAGGATAATGTTTTTTTTTATTAACTTGTTAGCTGAGTGAGTAAATATTTATTACAAGTAGATTTTAGAGAAACTTTTTAATTGATGTTTTTTGACTGAATTATTAACTGAGTGCCTTTTAATATACAGTAGGTACAATGTAATAACTGTTTTATGAATTAGTCTAATAACTGAGTGAGTGAGTACAAGTAGTTTAGAGAAATAATGCTTTATTAAACAATTGGCTTGGTAGATGAACAACTGTTTGAGTATGTCAAAGGTTAAACAGAAATAGTGCGAGCTCACACATAGTGTATAATCAGCAAGGCCAGCCGGGACCAGCAGCCATATTGCCAGATGTTTATGCTGTTTTTGTTTCATTGTTTTTCTCCAACTTGTTAGGCGTACTTGAACCAAAGGAGAGTCTGTATTTATTTTGTGTTTTTAATTCAATGTTGCGGTAAGATACAGTACTTTGATTTTGTTCGGTGCAGTCAGACATTATGAAATGTGCAGGGCTTTAATTGTTGCGGCCGGAAGTGTGTTGTTGGTCTTGAGCGTCCTTAGTTGCAAATGGTAAAACAATGGAGGTATATAACCCAACCCTGACTTCTGGTCCGACATATGCAGAAATATTTACCCCATCACAATAAACACAAACTTAGAACTAATACAATAAAAACTCTTCACAGATCTCATCTAACGCCAGGTCAATTGCACAAAATGGAAGTATCAGACACTTCGTTGATACAGCGCCGGTTCCCCCTCACTGTGCCCGGACTGCTGAGTCATGTTGCCGGGAGCTCACAGGCGAATTGACGCTCTAACCGCTGGTTGTTTTATACTAGTGACAGTCAATAAATTACCATTGTGTTGAATATCCAACATCCAACATGAAACTTAACTTCACCACGGTACACCGCGGACATGTCTGCATGGTGGTTTTGCATTTTCTGCTTCTTGCGGGTGACTGGAGTCGAGTGGCAATCAACTTTGAGGCGCATTACCCAGAGTTACAAAGGTTATACGGTAACTGGATCGGCCCAATCTCGTGGCAGAAGCCGATTTTATCTGATCTTCAAAATACAGCGGATCGGTGCATCCCTACTTCCTATAGCACGTACTCCATCCTATACTTCCTATGTTTTATGTATTGTGTTGTATAACCCCCTCACTTACTGTAGGTAAATAAACACTTTATATGTTCATCACTGCTATAAATACACCCTCAATGTTTGCAAAAAGAAAGGTTCCACATCATCGGTAGTCACCTTAAGCGCTTGGTTACATTGTGCTTGTATTTGTTTTATACACAACACAAAATAAATGTTACTAATTAATGAGAATGACTGAATGAATAGGGTTCTGGTGTTGTATCTAATCTTAATAATTACACTTTTATTGCAAATGTTGATCCAAAATTGGAAGAGAACGTGAACGTCAAGCTAACAGGAGAGTTTGGAGTAGGAGCAAGCAGTGTGTCAAAAAACATTTTTATGGGCATATCAATGACTTGACTTGTTTTTCACCATGCATTGGTGGCCCCCGAACGTAATCAGGGTAAGCAGGGTCTACTATATTTCTATATTTCTTATGGGCAAAGTTATTTTTAAATCCCAACAAATCCAAGGTTGAACTTCCTGGAAAAAATAGAGTTTCAAGTGTCCACTCTGTCATTCAAATTTGATTTTGATTTGTCATTTGATGAACGTGCCTTCACTACACTTTTTCAAAATCTAGGTAATCTGGTCATTGAGAAGCCACCTCCGCCGACGCAGCTGCCCGTACAGCCACCCACTTCGCCAGGCCAAGGTCATCCTGGCAAACACCCAGGCCAGATCAGCCTGGCCCAGTTGAACCGTATGAACCAATTGCGGGAAGCAGGCTTTGTTCCAAAGCCGCCTCAGCAGCAACAGCAGCCGCCGCTGCACCAGCAGCACCAACAGAACCATCAGCACCTCCAGCACCATCAGCACCATCAGCACCAACAGCAGCAGCAGCAGATGCAGCAACAGATGCGCCTTGCTTCCCAAATATCCCAACAACTTCCCAGACCAACTGCCCCGCCCATGGTTCCGCAGCAGGTATTACATTGTGTTTATTTTTTTACCAGCAGTCTTCAAAAAGAAAGGATGCTGTGTGTAACCAATCACACCCGGTTTGTGTTCTCATCCAGCCTCCCAGGCTCATCAGTATGCAGCAGCTCGCACGAGGGCCAATGGTCCTAAATGGTGGACCCATTCCCTCCATGTATTCCTCGTCGCACCACATGCGTCTACCAGGTCCACCACAGAGTAGGATGCCCTCAGCACAGCTCAGGCAAAACGGACAGCAGTATCCTAGCATGATGCAGCCTCACTTACAGCGGCAGGTCAGCACGCACCCTCAAACACACAAACTACCATGGTTTGGCTGATTTATGTCCACATACAAACTAGAGAACAAATCTTATTTGACAATGTGCATTTTTGTTTGTTTAGATTTTTTGGGTAACTGTACACACACAGTATTTTTACTTTTTTTTTTTTTTTACTTTTTGCCATGTCTGGAAATTACTTTCTTTAGCCTACTGATATAGATTAGCTTTATGGTTGGAAGTGATAACGCCACCTGTCAGCCTACAACAGTTTTTAATGTGCACATAATTAAAAGTGCTGTCCCTCTTTGTCTCCAAACGACACTTTTTTCAACCAAAAAATGTAAGACCACCACCAGCGACTAGCACGTTATCAATAGTGGTATAAAATAACAGATTGAAGTGTCTATATTTGTCGCATTCTAAGTTAAACTTTGTAAAAGTCTTGTTCGACTGGGATAAGAGGATTGGTATGTATGGCTTTCACTCACCACTGTGTGGTATTTACGTAACGGTCCGTGACGCGTGAACCACAGCAGTCTCAGAGAAATGGCCCCGACAATTGTGTGGTTGTGATTGGCTATACCAGGGGCGGCGATTATGTCGATCGCAAGCTACCGATAGATCGTGAAGGTAGTACGGGTCGATCGCATAAACTTCATATATGTCATATGACATCAGTCAGCTGTCATTAAGCTCCCCTCCTGATTCGCTCCTCCTCTCCCGAGGCAATGGTGAATTTCACGTCTCAAACTACACACAGAGATGCAACTTTCGTCTTATTTCGTTATCCGTTCACTTGTAGCGGCTAGTTATGTAGAAAAAAGTGAATTGTTTCCTATTTCTCCTATCGAAATGCCTGTTTTTCTACACTTATTATTTCATGATGAATTTTCATTTCTTGTACTGTATATTGGTAATGTTTGATAGCAGATGCTAACTGGACGTAATACATGAACTGTTTGTCTAATGAAAGCTGCGTAGCTATTGTGACGGACATATTTCCGGTACTCAGGTTATGTACACAACTATTGAGGAATTACGTGTAATTATCTTTATTGCCATATTAAATTGAATTGTGAATTACTTGGGAATGATATCAGTTACTTTTATTACCTAACCTTTTGAAACTGTGAATGTGAAATACTAATCATTAGTATTTACTGTAGTAGTTTAAAAGTTTACCGGATAGATTATACAGTATATAGTTTATTATTCGATATATTATTTGTATAGTTAATATTTTATATATTGTTATCTTATTTATATTTTTTATAGTAAGAGATAGATCATGTTGACTTATAGCTTGCTTGCTGAAAAAGTGCGTGCACCTCGATATACATGTACAATGTATACTCATATTTATCGAGACAGTAAATACATATTTTCTATATTTATATTAGGTCTTAAGTTCCCAAAGTGGGGTATGCCAATTGTGATAAGGGGTACGTGAATAAAAATGAAAAACAATTAGTGCCTAAAACTCACAATTACGAGTGTGGCTGAACACCTCACAGCGTGAGAGGAATGGAGCAGAAAGGAGATGGTGCATGAAGTTGTTCATTGCTTTGTGTGCATTATATGAACTAATAAGTACGTTTGGTGATTATTTTGTGCCTTAATAGTGATTAATCTTGGAGATTTTATTTATATTGGGGTTCCAGTCTTTCCAATTCAATTTTATCCAATCCGATACCGATCTTTCAAATTTTTTTACTTCAGGTATTGCTTCAACATGACTGTTAAGAGTTTCCCCTTCAATTTGGTATTAAATTAATGTGCAGATTTAAACCGTAGCCATCTTGAGTGGCCAAAAAAAAGTGATGCTCAAATTCAACCCATTCAAATGGGGGTATGCCAACATTAGATTGGAATAAAAGATATATAGGATGATTACTTGTGCTCATGTGAAACTTTTATCGAAATGTGACCTTGCAAAACACAAATTTTTGACCTGGAATTACTATAAAAATAATGAAACAATTCATTATTTTCACTATTTTAAGTTAATTAAGATAAAAAAGGTTTGTTTTTAAGTTTGCAGGATTTGGGGGTACATGACTTCAGGGCAATTGTCTGAAGGGGTACGCGACTGTAAAAAGTAGTAGTGGTAGATCTTTGGGACTTGGTCGTTTTAAAAGTAGCTTGCAGGCTGAAAAAGTGTGAGCACACCTGGGCTATACATTTGATAATGATAGCTAATGTTACACTAACATTACAGTACTGACAAGAAACACATCTAAGGCGCGTGTGTGTGTGTTACATGGGTGTGGTTTGCAGCGTTACAGTGTTGGAGCTTTAGCACCCCCATCTAGTACGTAATCAAGGGAGACAGCACCTTTTTAATATTTTTTTAGCTCTGAATGGGGGTGGGTAATTTTAAGAGAACTATGTATGTATGGATCTCATGCTAAAACATGTCTATTGGTCCTAATATTATGTTTAATATTATGTTTTTAATGGTGCGGCGATACAATGCTGGAAAATTAAACCAATAAAATATTTTAATAACTATGTTATATAATATACAGTAATAAATAGAATCAATTCTGTAATATAAGTGCAACTATAAGCTAACACACGGTTGTGATTTTATATGAGAGGTGTAATCATACGTAAGGTAAGAAAATGCAAACCTGCCGGCCTTTTGTGTAAAAGCTTTAATGATTAAAAAAAAAACATTAAAAACTGCTAGCAGGTAAAAAAAATAAATAAATAATGAATTGAATTGAGTCTCACCAGGTTATACAGAAAGTCTGCATCAACTATAAGTTTATTTCACATTGTTTTCTACATGTAAAACTATAATAATTCTCTATATAAAATGTATTTTTGTTAATATTTTTTGGTGTGGGATGAATTACATTTGATTCCTATGAGAAAAATTCCCTTAGTTTTCGTAGGTTTCAGTTTTGTCTAACCTTTTGGAACAACTTAATAAAGAAAACCATAGGTACCACTGTACTACATTGTACTATTGTTGATGCTCAAGCCTGAGAGCAGTGGTCATCAGCTACATTTTTCCAAGGACTAGATTTTTTCTCTACATTTTTCTCTAAAATAAAATTAATATTGTATCCTAAGTAATATATTATTTGATATATTAATTTTGTACAGTATTACCATTTTTCAGTGTTACCAGATTAATTTATTACATATATGTTATATATAGGTTATATACGCACAAAACAGGGCCTGAACGCGGCATGCTTTTTTTAACGCCAATATTGTGACTATTTAAAAAAACAATTTGGGAGGCGACTGTGCAAAACTGACCTGTCCTACATACATTTTGGAGGCAGCGAGAACTGGAGATAGGGACACGGTAACTGAAGTCACACGACTCTCACACACAAAGGCCTGTAGAACAAATTTTGCTGTCCTATAAATTATTGCCGATAAACGGTATTATTGTCAACATTATTTTGAGACCATTTTTTCATTAATGTAATGATAATGTATGGCATAATAATGCGAGTACACCGTATGCAAAGAAATAAACTTTAATTTCTGAAAGAGTATTTACCATTGCAATTGGAATGACAAAAGCTTTTAAATATGGTTAAATTAAACAAACAACATAATACATTACAAAACAAAAAAAAACAATGAAAATAAAATGGACTCTCTGTCTCTTTTAGCAAAAATTGCACTTAAATAAAAATCATAGCCAAAAACAATTGTTGGTGTTCATGGGCTCATCTTGTTAATTCTGTCTAAAACTGAAATATTCCCACACTGGGATTGTGGCATTCGCCTTAAAAAAACAAAACAAAAAAACATGGCCTTTGTCCCTCATATTCATGGCCTCATATTTGTATTTGCTCACTTGCAGGCTGCAGCACTCGCTAGTAGTTCCAACTCCACCCACTCGGACAAAGAGACTGAATGACTGACAGGAGTGTTCACACACTCTTTTCATTCCACTATTGAACCAACACGCTGTGGTTTTGAAACAGAGGCATAGAGCGAACCCTCTTGTCATCCTGCCTGTTTGGTAACGAGAGAGGAAGAAAACAAAAACGGATGCAAATGTCAGTTTATCCAGTCCAGCAAAATTATCAAGGTCGTTTTTATTTATTGTGATTTATTAATTATCGTGACAGGCCTACTACAACCCCTGGCAAAAATTATGGAATCACCAGTCTTGGAGGATGTTCATTCAGTTGTTTAATTTTGTAGAAAAAAAGCAGGTCACAGACATGACACAAAACTAAAGTCATTTCAAATGGCAACTTTCTGGCTTTAAGAAACACTAAAAGAAATCAAGAAAAAAAGATGTGGTAGTCACTAACAGTTACTTTTTTAGACCAATCAGAGGGAAAAAATTATGGAATCACTCAATTCTGAGGAAAAAATTATGGAATCATGAAAAAAACAACAACAAAAGAATACTTCAACACACCACTAGTACTTTGTTGCACCACCTCTGGCTTTTATAACAGCTCGCAGTCTCAGAGGCATGGACTTAATGAGTGACAAACAGTACTCTTCATCAATCTGGCTCCAACTTTCTCTGATTGCTTTTGCCAGATCAGCTTTGCAGGTTGGACCATTTTCTTCAACTTCCACCACAGATTTTCAATTGGATTGAGATCCAGACTATTTGCAGGCCATGACATTGACCTTATGTGTCTTTTCTTAAGGAATGTTTTCACAGTTTTTGCTCTATGGCAAGATGCATTATCATCCTGAAAAATGATTTCATCATCCCCAAACGCCCTTTCAATTGATGGGATAAGAAAAGTGTCCAAAATGTCAACGTAAACTTTGCATTTATTGAAGATGCAATGACAGCCATCTCCCCAGTGCCTTTACCTGACATGCAGCCCCATATCATCAATGACTGTGGAAATTTGCATGTTTTCTTCAGGCAGTCGTCTTCATAAATCTCATTGGAACGGCACTAAACAAAAGTTCCAGCATCATCACCTTGCCCAATGCAGATTCATCATCGCGATGAATCGCGATTCATCACTGAATATGACTTTCATCCAGTCATCCACAGTCCACGATTGCTTTTCCTTAGCCGATTGTAAACCTTGTTTTTTTTTCTGTTTAGGTGTTAATGATGGCTTTCGTTTAGCTTTCCTGTATGTAAATCCCATTTCCTTTAGGCGGTTTCTTACAGTTCGGTCACAGACGTTGACTCCAGTTTCCTCCGATTTGTTCCTCATTTGTTTTGCTGTGCATTTTCTGTTTTCAAGACATATTGCTTTAAGTTTTCTGTCTTGACGCTTTGATGTCTTCCTTGATCTACCAGTATGCTTGCCTTTAACAACCTTCCCATGTTGTTTGTACTTGGTGCAGATTTTAGACACAGCTGACTGTGAACAACCAACATCTTTTGCAACATTGCGTGATGATTTACCTTCTTTAAGAAGTTTGATAATCCTCTCCTTTGTTTCAACTGACATCTCTTGTGTTGGAGCCATGATTCATGTCAGTCTACTTGGTGCAACAGCTCTCCAAGGTGTAATCACTCCTGTTTAACTGCAGACTAACGAGCAGATCTAATCTGATGCAGGAGTTAGTTTTGGGAATGGAAATTTACAGGGTGATTCCATAATTTTTTCTTCAGAATTGAGTGATTCCGTAATTTTTTCCCTCTGATGGGTCTAAAAAAGTAACTGTTACTGACTACCACATCTTTTTTTCTTGATTTCTTTTAGTGTTTCTTAAAGCCAGAAAGTTGCCATTTGAAATTACTTTAGTTTTGTGTCATGTCTGTGATCTGCTTTTTTTCTACAAATTTAAACAACTGAATGAACATCCTCCGAGACTGGTGATTCCATCATTTTTGCCAGGGGTTGTACTCCTAACCTAACCTACTCGCACTCTTATGCAATCAGTGAAGTACTTTTAAGTGTACAGTAGGAGTGTAGCAATACATGTCTGTATCGAACCCTTAAATACGCATGCATAACGAACCGTGACCCCTGTATCGAACAATACGCAGTTTCATATTTATTTCATCAACTTCTGACGCTGCTCGGTGCTGACAGCTCACTGTATCTTCGGTCAACTACTCTGGCTTAGGTTGCATTGTCAAGCACAGAGCCACTGAGCTCCGCCTTCCACATTCATTCATACCATGCTGAAAAATGTTGGCAATTAATAAAATAAACATTAAAAAAGGCAAGGTAATTTTTTTTTCGAACCGAACAGTGAATTTTGTGTATCGATGCACCCCTAGTGTACATTATATCGCTTTTCTTACAAAGTACATGGTTATTGTACCGTAACTATTCCACTTTTATTTAAATTTTAAAAGATATTAGCCAACTTGTATGTGAAATAGATCATTCCATCTAATTATCATCATGATTGATCACGGGACTACAACATGACACCGAACAGCATTAACATTAAAAAGTATGAAGAACAGATTGTCAACGATTGTCAATTTTCTCCAATTAAAAGTTACTAATATTGCTTGCTATCTTAGACCTGATCTCCCCCCTTAAACAATTGAATGCCTTCTGTGCTTGCCTTAGTCGCTGCAAAATGAGGCGAGTTAGTGTGGGGCCGTCTTGGATTTTCACAAGAAATTGACCCACCTTCAGTAGATTTTGTGCCAGGAGTCTATCCTGAATTTATTCATTTTTTTCTGGGGCTGGATGTTGACCTTTATTGCATTAGAGCAATAAAGGCACCAGGTAGCCCCCCCACGACCACATGAGGTGCCCGCAAGCCTGCTTTTCATTCCGGTTTTCAGTTAATAATGAAAGAACAGTAGAAAGAAATGCATTCTGAAATACAAAATGTTAGTTGTGGACACCAGCATTTTGTTAATGTTCTGGTAAAACAAGCATATTCGCTTTGTTTGGGTTTAAAATAAGCTCTGAAAATAAATGTTATAAAAATGAGTAGCTCTTGGCCATTTTCATTTTGTAAAAGTAGCTCTCACAAGGAAAAACGTTGGTGATCCCTGCCTTAAAGGATGTTACTTGTACGATAATAAAATAGAACAGATCGTCAGTAGAAGGTCAGAAACCCAAACTGCAAATTAAAGGCGTGCATGGATTGCTACACTCAACAAAAATATAAACGCAACACTTATTTTTGCTCCCATTTTTTATGAGATGAACTCAAAGATTTAAAACTGTTCCCACATACACAATATCACCATTTCTCTCAAATATTGTTCACAAATCTGTGTAAATCTGTGATAGTGAGCACTTCTCCTTTGCTGAGATAATCCATCCCACCTCACAGGTGTGCCATATCATGATGCTGATTAGACACCATGAATAGTGCACAGGTGTGCTTAGACTGCCCACAATAAAATGGCACTCTGGAATGTGCAGTTTTGTTTTATTGGGGAGAGAGGCGCCACACACGCTGTCTGCCATCTGCCCTGAACAGTGTAAACCGGGATTCATCCATGAAGAGAACACTTCTGCAATGTGCCAGACGCCATCGAATGTGAGCATTTGCCCATTCAAGTTGGTTACAATGATAAACTGGAGTCAGATCGAGACCCCAATGACGATGAGCATGCAGATGAGCTTCCCTGAGACGGTTTCTGACAGTTTGTGCAGAAATTCTATGGTTATGCAAACCGATTGTTTCAGCAGCTGTCCGAGTGGCTGGTCTCAGACAATCTTGGAGGTGAACATGCTGGATGTGGAGGTCCTGGGCTAGTGTGGTTACACGTGGTCTGCGGTTGTGAGGCTGGTTGGATGTACTCCCAAATTCTCTGAAACGCCTTTGGAGACGGCTTATGGTAGAGAAATGAACATTCAATACACGATCAACAGCTCTGGTTGACATTCCTGCTGTCAGCATGCCAATTGCACGCTCCCTCAAATTTTGCGACAACTGTGGCATTGTGCTGTGTGATAAAACAGCACATTTCAGAGTGGCCTTTTATTGTGGGCAGTCTAAGGCACACCTATGCACTAATCATGGTGTCTAATCAGCATCGTGATATGGCACACCTGTGAGGTGGGATGGATTACCTCAGCAAAGGAGAAGTGCTCTCTATCACAGATTTAGACAGATTTGTGAACAATATTTGAGAGAAATGGTGATACTGTGTATGTGGAAAAAGTTTTAGATCTTTGAGTTCATCTCATAAAAAAATGGGAGCAAAATCAAAAGTGTTGTGTTTTATATTTTTGTTGAGTGTAGATGTGATGTCATTCTTAAATGTTAGTCCCCTTCTTTACCCAGTAACTTACAAATACAATTTTGTCAAAAAGCAGACATTATAATAAAATGTACATTTGCATGTAAGACAAGGCAAGAGAACTCTCCACTATACACAGCCCCTGTTTGTTTCTGTGTCCAGATGTCGTTAGACTCTGAGATGAGCCACCAAAGATTTCGTTTCTTACTGCAATCAGGGGTTTGGCACCTTCTTTTCCTACTTTTTGTCATTCGTGCATCTTGTGTAGCATGTTTTGTCACTCCAAATGCATGATCGGCAACCATGTTTACAGCACTCGCTCACTGAGGGAGTACAATTTCTTTTCCTCGCTGTCATTTGCCCCCATGAATTGTGCTTGTTCTTTGCTTCAGCATTCAAACCCAGGCCATGCAGGACCTTTCCCAGTGGCGTCGGGCCACAATGCGAACCCTACCAGTCCCACCAGTGCCAGTATGGCCGGAGCCCACAGTCACAGAGGTCCTGCCAGCCCTGTCATTGGTCCCATCGAGCTCATCCCCTCAGTCACCAACCCGGAGAACCTGCCCTGCCTCCCTGAGATCCCGCCCATTCAGGTGTGCACATTATCCTTCAAATACAGTTACATCATGAATTAGAATATGTAATGTAATTAACCTAATAAATGCTTATGTTTTTCATGTAAAACATGCATTGATTGTTACCACAATATCCCGCTTTGTCGGGTTTCTGTGTAAAAAGCACAGGTGATAAATGCAACTGTTGTGCCTCTGATGCCACTTTAGAATATTGATTAATTACGTGATTGTTAATCTCCAGTTATAAGAAGATTGTATTAGATTTACAAAATGTATTTAAAAATAAGTCAGACAGAATAATTTCACATTCTTCTAATATCTGGGTATAAATACCTCCAGTTGCTTCCTGACCAGAAGGAGAGAGAGAGTCGGCCTTGATCGCTAGTCCCCTCTGCCTTTTTATAATTGTTTTCCTCAGACCATTGGCGCCAGTGTCTCTCAAGATAACTGTCTCTCGGATTCTTTCACAAAGTTGTGTGACACCAGCAGGTGATAGTCTGAGCTTTTGCTGACTTGTTGACACTTTTCTTGCACAAACAGCACATACTTCTCCCCGTCTGTCTCAAGGCCTATTTTGACTGTTTTTGTTCCCATATCTGGCTGCTGGTTACAGCTGGCCTTCGCTGGTTGTACACTATGTGTAAGCTTGCACTATATCTGTTTGACCTTTGACATACTTAAACAGCTGTTCATCTACTCAGCTAATTGTTTAATAAAACATTATTTCTATAAACTACTTGTAATCACTCGCTCAGTTCATCATAAAAGTTATTTTTATACTATACTTATATTAAGTCACTCAGTTAATAATTCAATCAATGAACATCAATGCAAATAGTTATTCTAAAATGTACTTGTAATAAATATTTACCCACTCAGTTAACAAGTTAATAAAACAATATTAACCTACTAAGCGGTCATTGATACCACCATGTGTCGCGGTAGACTACACGTACCACCTCACCAGCACATGGTGACATGGCATCGGTCAAGTTGAAGTTTATAGGATCTTTTAAATGCTACTGTAGAACATAACAAAATATGCTTAGTACTCTCTGCAGTTGGCCAAATAAATACCCCTGAGCCACTATTTGGGTTATTTATGGTAGCATGCCACCACACATCATAGCCTGGTCATGAAACTGGCCACATAATCATTACTTATGCACTCCCTCTTCATGATGCATTCCTTTACCTTTGTAGCTGGAGGATGCAGGCTCCAGCAACCTCGGCCACCTCCTGTCTCGCTACATCACGGCCAGCACGCAGCAGCAGCAGCAGCTGTCAGGCTCACTAGACATGAACCCCTCACCTGGACTTTCCACACACTCGCCTGGATCCTCAGGTACCCAAATCCATGCATTTTGTCACATGTTCTGTAAATTTGGATATTCACAGTCATGTTGTATTAATGTTCTAATAGATGTCAGACTACAGTACTATACGGTGGAACACCTTTATGTTGACTGGCTGACTGAGGTTGACATAAGCCGTTGTCAACATAACAGAAACTGAAAATAGCCATTGCTTTCACATTTACCTACGGCAGTTTGTCAACATCGTTTACCTCCATTTATACATGTTTTTCTTTTGATTCTTTTGTTTTCATATCATATTTTATATTGTTATGTAACAGATATACTCTATATTGTTGTTGTTGTTTTGAGTACAATTGTTTGTAAATACACAGGACTTGATGGAAACTGTCCTCTGTGCCGATAGATGGTAATCACATGAGGCATGGATGTTGAGAACGTGGGAACTTTATCTCAGGCATGGGAAGGATGTAAATTATTGGACACATTACCAGCAGTGTACCTTTTGAATCAGTGGGTGTTTTGACACCCTCATCAGAGGCGGCCAACTACAGAGTGTTCATAGGGGGCGGGGCAATTGAGACTCCTACTTGGGACCAAAAAATGCCCCACCGACTGGGTTGTCACTCAGCCGCCCCCGTTCTCCCCACACCCTATCCTTGGATAAGGGCAGAAAGGGGGGTGTGGGTTTCAAACTTCATTAGGGTTGTCAGGTGGGCACCCTCCTTCATTGGTGTTTTGATGACAGGCCCACTGATAGGCCCATGACACCTCCAGAGAGCTCTTTGGCAACACCTGGCGTCCCAGGTGTGTCCCCTCTGCTTTGAGCCCAGCAAGGGTCCTTGGGCTTGATCCATAGCTGCTTCTTTCGGCCGCTTCAGAGACTGAACTTATTCTCTGTTGCAGAGTCATGAGCCTGATGGTAGAGGAAGCCACAAAACCTCTGCATCCTACTTTAGCTGGGTAGACCTTTGCCTTCCGTCCTCCTGGTTCTATATCTGCTGCCACGTCTGTGTAGTGCAGCTTCAGTGGAATCCTCCCATGGGGCCGTGAGCTGTATCATGTCTACCACCTTTAGTGAAGTGAAGGGGACCATAGCACCATGTCTGGCATGAGGGTGGTGGTTGCAATCACTGGGAGAACGATTAGTTGCATCCGAATATCAAGTAGCATCTTCCAATCTCCGGCCATGGCTAGCTGTCCAGTTTCTGGTTTGGTAAGGCTCTTTGTGTCCCTCTCGAATAAATGTTGGCACAGAGATGGAATTGTTAGCTCTCAGGAGCAAGGAGTTGATGGTGTTCCTCTTGTTTACCAGACTCTTGAGGACCTGATTGTGCCTTCAGGTGTAGCGGCCTTGTGTGAGGCTGGTCCTACAACTGGTCAAGATGTGTTTGAGAGTTGCTGGGTTTGGGCAGAGGGCGCAGGTTGGGTCCTCGCCATACCACTGGTGAAGGTTTTTTGAGGATGGGAGAACATCATATGTAGCTCTTATGATGAAACTGATGTTGCTTGCTTCCCTTTCCAATTCTGCCTCCAGGTGAGCTTTCTCCTCTCTACACCTTCCCACCTCATCCACTGTCCCTGCTTGACAACAGAGACAGCCTTTGCACTTCTTTCAACCTCCTCCTGACGGCGCGCACCTTTACCACCAATTTTCTCCTCTGTGAGGCTGAAGCTTTGCGCCAAGTTGGTTTATTCACTGCAATGCCAAATCCTCTTGTTCCCAGCTGCACATGTCCCACGATGTCGTTGTGCCTCAGGGCTGACATCGCGTGCTGTACTGCATCGGATGGTGTACATTTCCGTCCCGTTAACAGAGGTGGTACAGCATTGCTGACACTCTGATCTCTGGAGTCCTTCAGTGTCATCTGTAGTTTCAATTTAGAGCACTTGTATTCTTCGGTGAGGCTTCTGAGTGAGGCTTGTGATAGGCAATTCAAGTACTCCTTTGCCGCCGATGCTAACATTGGTCAGACTACGTGGGACCCCAAGCCTCTTCACATACAAAGTGATGATTCGCTCCATCTTCTCCACGGTTGTTTTTGGGACCTCGTAGATCGTGAGTGGCCACATTATCCTAGGGAGAAGTCCAAATTGTAGGCAACAGAGTTTGAGCTTTCCTGGCAGCAGTGTCTTGTTGATGGTGTCTGGGCCCATCTGATGTTTTCCTGCAGCTTTCCAAGTAGCCGCCTGGTGCATGCTGCAGTAGTGGTCTGCATGGTCATGTCATCCATGAATGCTCGGATATGTGGAAGGCGGGTTCCGTTGTTACTCCGCTCGCCTCCCAGCACCCATCTGGAGGCCCTGATGACTTCCATGGCCATTGTGAATGCCAGGGGTGAGACTGTGCATTTCAGAGTGGCCTTTTATTGTGGGCAGTCTAAGGCACACCTGTGCACTAATCATGGTGTCTAATCAGCATCTTGATATGGCACACACATCTTGATATGAAGTGGGATGGATTATCTCAGAAAAGGAGAAGTGCTCACTATCACAGATTTAGACAGATTTGTGAACAATATTGGAGAAATTGTGCTATTGTGTATGTGGAAAAAGTTTTAGATCTTTGAGTTCATCTCATAAAAAATGAGAGCAAAAACAAAAGCGTTGCCTTTATATTTTTGTTGAGTGTATAAAAAACACAAAATAGTTTCAAAATGTTTTGTACGTTTTATGCTGTGTAGCTAGACAGTAGTTATGTCACTTTTGTCGTTTCTCGCCTCTTAGATGATGAAGATGACAATACTACCACACGTCAACATAAACGGACCGTTTTTCATAGAAATGATCCCTTTTGGGTAAAATTTTATGTTGACTATAGCGCTCAACCATGTATGTCAACCTGGGCACCTTTTAGTGAAGAACAACACGGTGCACCAGTACTTGATGAGTTGTTTGACATAGACATAGTATGTGCTGTTTGTTGTCGACATAAGCGGGTTCCACTATACTGCTGATGAGCCTCACACTCTCCGTAAACTGTTTACGTGTCTGCAGGTCTTTCCAATGCACACACGCCAGCGCGACCCTCCAGCACATCCAGCACAGGCAGCAGAGGCAGGTAAGAACATACGTTTTAGCGCACCGAGGACCCTTTGCTGTGTTTTGCTGTATTTCATATTGAAATCTCTGTGTACTTGTGCACAAATGGACATATAGTTTACAAAAAAAGCCCTCTTTTGCCTAAATTTACTGTAATTAAATCCAACAATTGTGAAATGTGTTTCACACTTATGTGTCTGTATTTGATGACATGAAAAAGAAAAACATTTTTTTGTGCATAGGCAAGACTATGGCAGCTGTGGCGTGTTTTTTTATTTTATTTTATTTTTTTTAATTCTTATCTTTTCAAGAGAGATGATTTTTTTGTTTTACCTTGAAGTGTGTTAGAGGTGTTATTTCTGTATACGAATGTGTTTTTTTTTCTTCGTTTTTTCAAGTGTTAGCTCGGCAGGGAAGACTGTGTCAGGAGGGGCAGCTGCTGTGGAGCAAGTGCGGGTGAAACAGGAGCCCGATGTGGATGACAGCCATGGCTGTCCAGGTTCTTCCATGAAGACAGAGCTCGGAGCAAACGGTGGGAGGAGTGCCTGCATGGTAAGAACACTTTTTGGATGTGCGTGTATTTGTGCACGCCTACTTTGTTACTTGTGCTATTATTTTTTTTGACAAATAAATCACACGGTGGCACTGTCATGAAACCGCAAAGTTCGAACCCCCTAAGTTGCATAGACTTCAAATTTCTCATACAGCTCTACAAAACACCCACTGTAACTTTTTGGCGTTTACCCGAATCATCATAAAATATTATACACGTCTTTAGGGGACTGAAAGGGAAGCACATGTCTGTAAAATTTGAGCTAGATTGGTCGAAAAACATGGCCATCAACAAAAGCAAAACGTCTTTGCAGGGGCACGGGTGGGACTTTAGCAACTAAATGTTCATTAGTCACTGACCATTTATTTAATGATTACAAAGTTTTGAGGGTACCTATACACTAAGTCCCCAACTAACGAACACAATTGGTTCCAGACGACCGTTCTTAAGTCGAATTGTTCTTAAGTAGGGGAAAAGTTAATATTACCTATGATATAGGTACTACATGTACGTGTATACATATACAGTATATGTATGTAAATATGAGTTTGGATGCAGTAGTAATATTAAACAAGGATAATCAAAGAAAAAAACAATAATAAAAATGATATAATAATACGTAATGATAAATTATATTTACCTTTGAAGAACAGTGGTCAAGCATATATCGTTGGTGGTAGTGGTGGAGCAGGAGGAGGAATTATTGAAGAAAAGACAAATCTTCGTCGTCGTTAGACTCCTCTTTGTAATGATAGTGAATGCCATTGGTATAGAAGTCCTATGGTTGAGCGATTCACGTTTTAAATAAAAACGTGTTAAAAAATAACAACTTCCGATTCCTCTGGAGTAGCAGCTGCACAGGGAGGGGATGGAAGCCTTGCCTCGTGGCCCAGGTCTGTATACAGACTTAGTCAATGGCACTCCGAAAAACTACGGTGGAGAAGTTAAACTGAATTAAAAAAATATATATACATTTTTCCCATTGCCTACCTGAAAGTGGCATCTTCCTGATCATGGCCCTAATGCGCTGGTCCAACTCAAGACAGGTTTTGGGTGTCTGCTGTTTCCTGTCGGAATTTCACAATGTTTTTTTTGTCGTCGGATTTTTCAAACCTTTTCTTTATCACCTACTCTGTTGTGCATCCTTCTCTTAATATGAAGTTCACTGCAAGTGTGACAGCCTTCCCATGCTTGCTTTTTGTTGGTGTAGCCTGCGCTAAGGCTACTGAATAGATTCTTTTTCTTGTGGCACATTTCCTGTAGTAGTACCTCTACCTCTGTACTACCAAAGTTTTTAATTCTCTTCACCTGCTGCTCTCTAATTAATTTACCTTTTGCTATGGGCATTTTGAAATCTGCATCTGCTCACGACCCTGCAGTCTCATGCCCTTTTATGGGCTGTTACCCATGCTAATCACATGTTAATTTGGCTCACCATGCACACACTTTCAGTTTACGAGGAGATGGGATTCATTTAAGAACACAGCTGCGAACAATTCTGCCGTTAAGGAACATGATGATGATCTGATTTTTTGACATGAAGTTGTATGACATCCCCATCAGCAGTGTATTCCATCAGTAGTGACTTACCCCGCACTTGGTCCAGTGAGCCCAGTGATGAAAAACATCGTTCCGGTTAGTTATTGGGGTTACTTAAAGGGTCACGGACATGATTTATCAACTTTGATTCAATATGTTCTACATTGTTTGTAATTGTGTTCTATGTTGTTCGTTTTTTGAAAGCGAATGGTAAATTTGTAAAAATTCCATTTAAAGTACGTTGTGGGAAACATTTGTAATATCAGTCTTTGAAAAAGGGCGTTTCCGGAAGTGACGTTGCAGAAGGCGCAACTCTCATCTTAGGCAGAGTAAACAAACATGAGAGAATGGACGAGACAGAATATGGTTACAGTGAGCGATGTGTCAATAGTTTGAGGAGGAAGAAACATCTGGAGTTGAAATAGAGAACTTGCAGAACATTGAATTAAGCTGTATTTATTCAAACCACCAACGATTGGACTATATGTCTCATGCACAAAGACATGGAGATGAAGACTGGTCAGCTTCAAACATAAAATGGTAAGTGTAAATCAGGTTGGAGTTGCTTATCCTTCAATTATTGTTATAAATCTGCTTCTTAATGAGCATAAAGGGGCCTTTTTATTGTGTATTTTGTCGCCATCGATGCCCCGACCCACCCCCACCATCAACATATCACTGTAAAAGTTTGTTTTATAGCATGTATGATGCTTTGAATGGTTGTCGCTATGGTGGCATAGTGTTTAGAATACAATATGAAAATAAGACATAACTTCCTGTGTTCTGTGGCAAATGATGCTGTCGTCCTCCTTTTGTTCTGTCTGTGTAGCATAGCATTAGGAATAGCATCCTAGCATACAAAATGCATTTATACCGTACTTTCAAGACAAATGCTTTTTGTAAAGGTGTTTCTTCATAGCAGTCTTGAGTGAAATGAACTCCAGGCGGTGGTCCATTTGTCCCTTGTCTGTGCACTTGCTTCATTCATTGTAGTCTTAAACCTTCGTCTTTTGGAAAATAAAACAAACTTACAGTATCACTCGGACACTGAACAGCCAGCAGCAACACTATGTTTTGGTATGACTACTATTTTGATGAAAAATATACCAAACAAAGTCGCCAAGCTAACTCTTGAAGGACCTTTGCCGACGTCACTTGGGGAAACCCCCCTTTTCTAAGGAGTTCAGACAATAATGGCGCCCGTCACGTACAAAAATGTAATGCAAAGTTGAAAATTCATGTCAGTGACCCTTTAAAGGGATAGTTTGGATTTTTTGATTTTGATTTTGATTTTTTGTTGTATGACATCCCCATTAGCATTGTAGTTCATTAGCAGCGACTTACCCCCCACTTGGTCTCCTAAGTCCAGTTCTGGTCAGACTTGTTACAAAATCTGAACTATCCCTTTAAGAACAGCCTATGAGAAAATCTAAGAAGATTCTAGGAACATATTGGTGAATGAGGCCCAGAGTATTTCATATATTCACTTTGGCTTTGATCACTAATAACAAAAATGGAAGAACGTTCTGCTAATATTCTATAAAGTGTATGAATAGTCTAAAGTCTGCATATGGTAGCTAATTAATGTGTAGACTAGTTAGGGAATCAGCAGTGTTCAAAATGAATTACATGTGTAATGAAGTTATCCATCCAACAGTGAAATAGATGCAGCACATTTTTAAAAGTCAATTGTAGTTCTGTTGGTTACTTGCTTAATGGTAGCTTTCACAGCTTAATAGTGAGACAAAAAATTTCTTTGTTGTCCCGACAGATGAGCAGTCCTGAGAACAGCGCCTTAGGGGAGCGCATCAAAACAGAGCCCCAGTCTGAGACCTCTTGTTCTGGGCTTAACAGCTCCGGTGTTGCCCCCTCATCCTCCTACACTTTGTCCACACAGCTCACTAATGGAAAAGCGGCCAAGGGGCAGGGTGCGGATGGTGTTGGCAGTAAAGAGGACGACCCCAATGAAGACTGGTGCGCGGTTTGCATCAATGGCGGCGACCTGCTGTGCTGTGACCGCTGTCCTAAAGTGTTCCACATGAAATGTCATGTGCCCACCATTAAAATCTTCCCCAAGTAAGTGCTCTTTAAAAGGGACTTTTCTTTTGAAATCCTTTGTTGACTTTTGCAATTGTTTCTCAGGGGGGATTTTCTCTGCACATTTTGCCGGAGTATATTGAGTCCGGAGATTGAGTACTGTGACGACAGCAAGAAAGTCAAAGGAGAGAAAGTCCTCAATCCAGAGGACCAGAGGGTAAGTGTCGGATAGTGCATCCTCACCGGGCTAGACCAGTGTATCCCCACTTTTTATGTAGCCAAGGCACATATTTTACATTCGAAAAAGCTCATGGTGCACCACCAAACAAAAATGTCATAAAAAGTATATACAGTGGAACCTTGGTTAGCGTACACCTCGGTTAGCGTGTTTTTCGTTTGTCGAAAATGCACACCAAAATCGTGCCTCCGTTTGCATACATTTTCCAGTTAGTGTGCAGTATGGCTCACATCATGTCGTGTTAATACAGTACATGAATGTACTGTGGTAATTTATTTTTATCACAAAACAGCCTTGTTAGCAGCTGGCTATAATACATGGCAACAGGAACCGGTTGTCTATGGTGTCAGCGGTTCAGTCTGTTACGGCAAGCTTTTATAAGTATAGTTTTTAGGAGTGCATGATAAATATCGGACCGATAATTATTAGGCTGATATGAGGAATTATGACATCATACGGATAAATCCGTTAACATTTAAAAAAAATACCTCTGATAATTTGAAAAAAAAAAATGTTCCAATGAGGCGACATTCTATACTGTTCTATAGGTGGGTAAAGTGCTCCTTTTCTCCTACGTGTGACATGCCGTAAACACGTGTCGTAAAAAACATCACACTAAACCCCACCAGCATCACCACGACGGCACCCCAAAAGCCCACAAAGAAGCCCACGCCATCAAAGAAGCTGCCGTAAAGACAGCCGCAAAGAAAGGCCTGGGGCCTGCTCCCATCGCCATGGTGTCCTCCACCATCACCGAAGACACCGGCCCCCGTCTGCCAGCAAACCACTCCAAGTCACACTTCTGACTCTTACTTCTGATTTGCCACTATCTTTTATGTTTTGTTAATGAGAGTCATGGTATTTGGTTACGACAAATCTACAGTTTATCAAATCCAACTTTGTTTGAGTCATTTTTTTTACCGCCAGGTGGAACGATTTAACAACAGTTAAACAAAGATTTATTCATTCATTTTCTATCTCGTTTGTCCTCACTAGTGTCACGGGGGTATGCTGGTGCCTATCCCAGCTGACTTTCATACCTATGGACAATTTAGAGTATCCAATTAACTTAACATGCGTCTTTTTGGACTGTGGGAGGAAGCCGGAGTACCTGGAGAAAACCCACGCAAGCACGAGAAATCTACAGTTGTCCTTACCTCCAGGTGGAATGATATAACTATAGTTAAATTGAACAAATATTTAATCTTAACATAATCTAAATGTAATCTAAATTTCAAAAAGGACAAATATATAGTAATCAGTATTGGTCTTGAGAAGAAAGAAGTCCGGTTGGAAAAAAATATATCTCGCTTCCCTAATAGTTTTACAAGCATAAAACAGCTTATAAATGAACAATTAAGGTTACTTTTACCTTCAAGACGTGTTGTTGCCACTGACACAATGTAGCAGCGCGATCAACACGTGTGTTCCCATGAGTTATTTCTCAATAGTTGAATAGTGTTTCTCACCTTCTTTATCAAAATGCTGGCACTTGCAATGTTCTTTGGCTCCATTTTGGGTTATTTTTCAGCCGTTATCAAAACAAAAACATATGAGGTGAGAAACACTATTTGAATTCAAGAAATAACTCGTAGCAAAATACAAAGGTGTTGATCTTGCTGCCACATTGTGTTTTTGGCACCAACACACCTTTTAATGAAGGTAAAAGTAACCTTAAATGTTCATTTATTTTTTTCATTCATCATTTATATGTATTTATATACATTTTGAATTGTTTCCTGCCTGTAAAACTATATAAACAAATGTTTGGTAACATTTTTGGCTTTCTGAATGAAAAATCAGGACACACCATACAGCTGTTGTATTTAATGCTAATTATGCTCTTCTTACCTCTGCAGCGATGTGAGCGCCTCCTGCTGTACATCTTCTGTCATGAGCTCAGTGTGGGTTTCAGGGAGCCAGTCCCCAGCTCTGTGCGTAATTATGCAATACGCACAAATACACAATTTACTCTGTTCACGTACATATTGATGGTATTTTCTTTTTCTTTAACTAAGGTGCCGAACTACTATCGAATCATCAAGAGCCCTATGGACCTGAAGAAGGTAAAGAAAAAGCTACAGCTGCGGAGCTCCATATACTACAAGACCACCCAGGAGTTTGTATCCGACATGCGCATGGTCTTCAAAAACTGTGCAAAGTATAATGAGGTGAGTGGCATGACTTTTTTTCATCGGCTTGGGGAAAGACATCTCGTGTGAGCGTGTGCATGACAAGGCCATGAGGTTCGAATTGCTATATTGATCAGTAGGGGTGAGCAGTACGCCATAATGACGGTGGTCACGGTTAGGTTCATTCTGGTTACAGTAAGGGAACAAAACGTAAAACCATATTTTTTTGTACAACGCACGCATTTTGACGCTTGTACTCGTAGCTGCTTTCAGGTACACATTTTGTAGCACATAACACTAAGTACATTTTCAACATGTTAAGTCAGGGTGGCCATTACGTCGATCGCGAGCTACCGGTAGATCGCCAAGGTAGTTTGGGTCGATTGTGTAAACGTCACTTTGTAGTTGTCATATGACATGAGTCAGCTGACATTAAGCTCCCCTCCTGATTCGCGCTTACTCCCCCGCAGCGTTTCAAGCTACACATGAAGATACAACTTTCATCTTTATTATTGTGATTTTGGATGAACTAACTCTGCGGTAAGATGCTTATTGTTTACTGGCTTTGCTTGGCGTCATGAACTCTACTACAGAAATCAGTGTTTTCTACACGTTCGCTTCTTAAACTATTATTTCGTGATGAAATTAAAAATGTGCCCATTGGTGAAACCTTTTCAATATGTTGCCTTGACTTTGGCTGCATTGTCTTTTGCATAACCATTTAAAATTCTTGTATATGGGTAATGTTTGATAGCAAATGCTAACTGGATTAAATACATGAACTGTGTGCCCTAATGAACGTTACGTAGCTAATTTGACTGACATATTACCAGTACTTAGGTTATGTACACAACTATTTAGGACTTACGTGTAATTATCTTTATTTCCATATTGAAGTGAATTATGATAGCAACTACTTTGATTACCTGTAAACTTTGAAAAGGTGAATGTGAAATACTAATCATTAATATTTACAATAGAATTTGAGAGTTTACTGGTTACATTTTGTATATGTTTTGTAGAAAGAGGTAGATCAGTTTGACTTGTACTTGCATGCTGAGAAAGTGCATGCACTCCTGATATACATGTACATAAATATGTACTCATATTTTTTTAAATAAATATAGTAAATATATATACTTTCTATATTTATAGTAGTAGGTAGATCTTTGGGACTTGGTCATTTTAAAAGTAGCTTGCAGGCTAAAAAAGTGTGAGCACCCCTGTGTTAAGTGAAAATCACAACCTAATATGTCGCAAATGTTACCATTTAATTGTTTGTAGTGTAAACAAAAATGTATTGACACTACATGTTGCAGCTAAAAACGCATAGTAAATGACAAACAAAATACACTAATGTACTGTAGCTGTACTCACGTGAAGGATTCGTTCAAAGCGATGTATATTTAGAAGATTACTCCATTTACAATATGTTTCTTTGAATATGCGTGCACATTAGTTGGCAGAACTGGATGAAGGCACATGTGTCGTCATTCTACCGGCACTGCCACGCTGTTGTCATTGTCGTCGGTCAACAGATTACTCAAGTTGAGGGTCACCAAATGGGGAGATGATTCGGAACGAGACAGGAGTCGAGGATAAGTGGAATAAACAGTTTACTTTCCGCTGAACAACAAGCAACAAGTTTTTTTTTTGTTTTTTTTTTTACAAAGAAAAGTTGTGCTGCGTTAATTTAACGTTGTCTCGGATTACCGCTACATTTGGGAGGAGATGATGCAACATATAAGATGTGCTGTTGTGGTAGGTAAGTGCCACGTTATAACGGATACACGTCACGGTCTTCAACTTGCTGTTTAGTCACATTTTCTGTCTGTTTTATACATTTTGATGGCGACCAAATTGCAACTTTATTCTTCGTTTTCCTTCATTACTTTCATTGCCTTCTCGCATTCTCTCACCTTTTCAATCTTCCCGCGCCATCCGCTTCCTTCTTTGTCGTCTGCGTGGCTAACATAAGCGCGTTGGTGCCATAAGCAATTCCTCGAGGCAGAAAAGAATCCTCCCTCCATTTTTTTGTAATCGAGGTACTCAAAATTATTCGGGAAATTGTTGCACCCCTATTCTTGTGACATGAGTCACAGGATTAGCCACCGTAGACTGCATTAAGAACCACATTTTATTTATTTAGGAATGGTTGACTTATTTATTTATTTTAAATACATGTTTCACTTCCATCATGCCGCGACAATGATGGTTAAGGCTATGATTGGTCAGCTTGTAGTTTGTAGTCAGCAGTAGTATGTGCATGCATGCGTGCGACTTGTTCGGAGAGTTGACAGCCCACCTCCACAAACGCCTTCTCCGATGAGCGACTGTTGTCACGAATCAATTAGTTCCAGCTGCAATAACACTCCCCTTCTCTCTTTAATTAACATTGTGCGCTTGCGATGGAAAGATACCGACATGTCCACACAAATGTGGATATTTTTTTAAACACACATTTTCCCACTCCAGTGTTAAAAAAAATGTCCGTGCACATGAGTGTAGTTTAAAAAAAAAAGTGTCCACATAAAAATATATTCACCAGCTGTCATGTACATTTTGGCCAATCGGAAGCCTAGAAAAAATCAACCACAGCCTATCTGGTCTAGCATCCAACGCCTTTGTTCATCAATATAGTGATATGGTAGATGTACATTAGCTTTAAAATCAGTGCACACTTTACATGAAGTCCAGGAAACATCATGAGTGTTTTTTTTTTTTATTGGCTGTGAACTTGATAATGTGTGCTTATGCGCGTCAACTGCTGCACTACATGAAACCAACAATCAGTTGGGAAAAACAGATGAAAAAAGTATTTTAAAAAACCGTTCAACAGAAAAGATATATCACATTTACAGTGGTGTGAAAGTGTTTGCCCCCTTCCTGATTTCGTTTTTTTTTTTTTTTTGCATATTTGTCACACTTACTGTAAATGTCTCGTATCATCAAACAAATTTAAATATTAGTCAATGACAACACAACTGAACACAAAATGCTGCTTTTAAATGAAACTTGTTATTATAGGGGTGGGGGGGGGAATCCAAACCTACATGGCCCTGTGTGAAAAAGTGATTACTCCCTAAACCCTAAACTGGTTGGAACACCCTTAGCAACAACTACAAACAAGCGTTTGCGATAACTTAGTCTCTTAGCGCTGTGGAGGAATTTTGGCAAGGCAAGTGTATAGTACAATTTGTACGAACGTATGTACGTATGTATGGATGGATGGTTTTCAAGCATGAAGAGCCTTTTTAAGGTCATGCCACAGGATCTCAATAGGATTCAAGTCAGGATTTTGAATAGGCCACTCCAAAATCTTCGTTTTGTTTTTCTTGCAGCCATTCAGAGGTAGACTTGCTGTTGTGTTTCGGATCATTGTCCTGCGACAGAACCCAAGTTCGTTTCAGCTTGAGGTCACGAGCAGGTTGCCGGATATTCTCCTTCAGGATTTTTTTTTGGTAGACAGCAGGATTCATGGTTCCATTTATCACAGCAAGTCTTTTTGGACAAAATCAGGTGTTTTTGCTGAAACTACCCTATGTTCTACCGCCAATATCTAAAGACCCAAAAAGGCTAGAAACAAACTTTCAAAGTTTCTTAGTTGTGCAGTTCTTAGTTTCGATGTTTATATAGCCACAATATTCTGTGGGTCTTGAAAGTTCAGCAAAAATGTCCCAAAACTCTGGCGGTATCGACCTCTCTGCTCTGAACATGACTGGCAGTCAATGGGTTAATGTTCTTTTGTTCAACAGTGGTTTTCATCTTGGAACTCTGCCATGCAGGCCGTTTTTGCCCAGTGTCTTTCTTATGGTGGAGTTATTAACACTGAACTTAACTGAGGCAAGTGAGGCCTGCAAGTGAGGCCATTGTTACATGTTTTAAATCTTTTATATCGGCCGATATCCAATATATTGACCGATAACCGCTGTATCAGCCAATATATGAATTAAGAGCACTGATATACACAGGATATGGACATAAATTCTTATAATACCCAACATACGATTCAACACAAAGAAGCCGAAGACTGCTAAATGAAAATAAGGAGCTTTTAATTAGTAACACTGTCAACATAAGAACATGCCTCTTTAATGATTTACTTTTAGGTGTTGCCACAAATTTGTAGTGTTCTTTGCTTTGCTGGTGCTGGAGCGCTGATGAACTTGCACACAGCAGATGTTGCACCTAACGTAACGCCTGTTGAGTCTATTGTGAAGTGGCTACACACCTTACTCTTACCCCTCTGCCTAAAAATGAAAATATATAAATGTAGTGCATTTTGGTAAATAGAGTTTTGGTAAACAGCATAGAATTTGATACTATAGCTGAGCTTTTTTTAAATAAAAACAAGTGGCTGCATTTGGCTGAAAATGATAATACATAGGCTAATGTGAGGTGTTTTTAAAACTCATACATTGTGTTTATAAAAGGCTTATTCATCAACTTCTTACCAATATCAGTTAGTCATATTTGCTGCAGATATTTGCTATCTACAGCCACTGAGTACTTGCAAACGGCTGAAAACAAACATTAAAAAAGTGAAAAAACAAGTTGACTACAGCCGGTCTAGTGGTTAGCACGTTGGCCAATACAGGAACAGCCTGGAGATCGGGAAGACCTGGGTTCGATTCTCCCCTGGGCATTTCTGTGTGGAGTTTGCATGTTCTCCCCGTGTGTGCGTGGGTTTTCTCCAGGCACTCCGGCTTTCTCCCACATTCCCAAAAACATGCATGTTAGGTTAATTGGCGACTGTAAATTGTCCATAGGTATGAATGTGAGTGTGAATGGTTGTTTGTCTATATGTGCCCTGCGATTGGCTGGTGACCAGTCCAGGGTGTACCCCGCCTGTCGCCCGAAGTCAGCTCGGATAGGCTCCAGCATGCCCCCGCGACCCTATTGAGGATGAAGCGGTATAGAAAATGGATGGATGAAGTTGACTACACACAAAATAATCAAAACATGCATCACGTTAATAGACTTGTACAATTGACGAAACTACATTTTATGTAACAATGTAGCTGCTTTCAAAACACGCAATACATAACATTTGGTATGTAAGAAGGAGAGGTTCCGCAGGTCCTTCATACCGACTGCTGTCAGGCTCTACAACACCTGCACCACCTGAACCATGTTGTAGACACTATGCTTTCTTTACACTGTTCTCTTTACTTGTCTTGCTGCTGTAACAAGTAAATTTCCCCGCTGTGGGATAAATAAAGTACATACAATACAATACAATTACAACTAAATATATTACTTGGAACATTTTCAAAATCATTTCAATGAAGACATGAACTTGTGAATGTATGGGTCCCTGTAAATCCTGCATGGAAGTAATTAATATAAGTTAAGTAATTAATATAATGACAAATGAGTACACTGAGTGGAGGTTTACTTTGTAAATAAAGTACAATTTATAAGTGGGCAGTCACATAAAACACAAATAGCTCACCTCTTCTTTCTTTTTGTCAAAGTAGGTTTAATAGTGCTGCATGTTGGATACGCCTGTGCTATCATAACCCTGGACTCTCAATTTATACTGTTTATACAGGACTTTCATTGTTAATCGTGCTATTTTGAACAAAAAAATATACGGTACTGTTGAACAATTTATTTCTCATGTATTCGGAATACTCTAAAACAGGCATCAAATTAAATTTAGGTTTGTGTCAAAAAGATTTTATACTTTTGTACTAGTCACATAGTACTATTGGACTAAATAGGTCAGGTAACAAAAGGAGCCTCATCATTGTAGACTCTCACTTTAAGTGCTTTCAGCAACTTTGCCATTAAATTAACAGTTTTGCAGTGTTCTCGGTTCATGTTCTGCTGGTTGTTGGAAAAACATTAAATAAATAACTAAATAAGTCATAAAAATGATTTGTCATAATAAAAAACAATTGCTGCAGCCCACCACCACAGCTTCAGAAATTCCTAGAAGACGCAAATTGTAAATATGGAATGAATCCATTAATAGTGAGATATATTTAGATATTACACTCTTGCTTTTGTCATCTGTAAGCTACAAGCTCAAATGTGGATGTTTTGTTCCGATGACTGCATGCACCGACCTACATTGAACTGATTTTTTTTTTTTTTTTTTTTTTGCCATTTTTTACTAAAATTAATCTCTGGCAGTGATCTTGGTCTTAAGTTTGATGTTTGATGGGCAACTATGAGCAGGTGTAAGGGGTGAGATCACTTGAGTTCAGCATTTTCTTGCAACCATAAAAATAAGGTAATGTTACAATAAATTAAATTACTCTCCAACGTAACTTTGACGACTCACGGGTATTGGAAGTGCAATGGGTTCAATGACTTTACAATTTTAAACATGAATTGTCATGCAAGTGTAAAAAAAACATAACCATAGTCTATGAAGGGTAAAATGTAAAAACAGTAGATTGTGTACTGGCCATTACCATTCAATAAGTAATGACGATTACTGCTTGTGTGTCGGAAGTTTGCTAAGATTCCGTTCTTGTTTTGTTATCGTTGAATTAGCCATATTGTACTGAGCAGCCAGGACCGAGGGTTCAATTTGCAGTTCTGAGTGTCATTACATGTTCCCTCCTTGCCATCACTGGCATTCTTTAAAACACAAAAAAGTCGAAGAAAAAGGTTGTGCATTGCATAGTTTTGTGCAAAACCAAACCTTTTGTTGAATTCTGAATTATACGACTTTGCAGAGTCCACTGATTATCCACACCCTTAATGCTTCTATTGTATTAACAAGTGGACTTAAAAGCATGTTTTAAAGGAAATCACCATTTCTCCCCCTGCTACTTGACCTGTCTGTGTTGTAACGATATTGCCCCTTTTTAGATGTCTCGAATAATCCGGGTTTATGATGACGACAAACCCATTAATACACAGGTAAGACGTTTCAAATAGAGCACAGATGTCCTCCCTCCCTCCCGCTGAGGCTCTAAGAAACTTTTTTGCCCTTCAGCATAGACATTTTGTCCAAAACAGGAATATTAACTGATGGCAACATGGAACAATGAAAGACTGTAGTGCTGTTGTAGCATATTTGTACATTTACTACACCAAAAAAAGCGCCCAATACATGTAGTGCTCTAACACTGGGTCATTTCTGTGAAACCATGTTTTAGCAGAATATTAATAACTGGTAGAAGGCGCTATGTCATTCATTATATGGCACATCTATTTTGTGTGCCTGTGCTTGTGCTCATGCGTGTATACCATGTGATTTTGTGTTTATTGCTACTATTGCAGTTATTCAATTAGTACCATTAGTGCAAAGTAACAGAGTTAGCATTAAAGGTGCTGTCTGCTCCATGTAACACTCTCGTATGCACATTGTGTGTTGTCGGCTAACATTAGCGATTTGGCAAAGTTTAGCTACTAACATTAGCGATCATAGACTGTATAGCATAACCACACAATGGCTCCAAATTGTCTGTTGCTTCTCTGTGTGTGTGTGTGTGTGTGTGTGTGCACGTACTAAGGACCTGTACGTCAACTTTTCTGCCTGCATGACAATTTTTTTTTTTTTTTTTTACAAAGTTTAACCTAGAATTGTGACAAATATAGATATTTATTTTCAATCTGTTCTTATATTTTTTGGTTGAAAATAGTGTAGTTTGGAGCCAAAGGACAGCACCTTTAATATTTGGCTGGGGGAATAATTATATGACACATCCAGGTGATGTGCGTGTGCTGCATGAGCAATTGTGTCATGGATATTTAGTTTGTAGATTATTTCATGACATTCTATTTATTTCTGTAATGCAAGGGGACAGTTAAAACCAATCAATAAGCCAGTGTTCCGTGGCCTTTGACCTTGTGAGTTATTTTCAATTAATACGCGTATTTGCCTGTATATTATGCCAGGTGGCCAGTTATCATCAATAACTGGCAGAAGGAACAATATAATTGATCTTGTGATTTATTTATTTATTTTTTTTTAGGTTGCACGCTTGTCCCTGTGCATGTGCTTGTACATGTACAATCGTGCCTTGGGGCTCTTAGTTTTTGGATTATTTTAAGTGTGTTTGCTTCATTTTTAATGGGAAACGGTAATAACTGGCGAGGGGAACAAACACATTGATTGTGTGACACATCCAGGTTGTGTGTTGGTGCATGTGCTGGTGCCATGAGCAAGTGTGCCATGGGCTTTTAGTTGGTGGATTATTTTGAGTTAATTTCTATTGTCATGTTGGTTATCATTAATAACTGACATGAGGAGCAATCACAGTAATTATGACTCATGATTGGTTTTATTGATGTTATAAAGCGACAGAAAAGGACACCTTCAGTGAGTTTCACTTTGTGATAGTTGTTATCGGTGGCTATCTTACTAGGGCTTTTAGTTTGTGGATATCTTGGTATTTTGAGTCATTCTGTTTATTTCTATTATGTCAGGTCACCAGTTATTAACTGGAAGGCGGAGCAATCACATTAATTATACCACTCATGCTTGTGGATGTGCTCTCGTTCCGAAACCAGGCCCACCTCTGCTAAATGTTCTGTGGCCAGGGATGTGTACTATACTTGAGCACAGCACAGACATCTTGTACCTGTCAAACAAGCCGAAATTTAGGTTTCAAGCATGCCCATATGTGATACCAACTGCCTAGTACGGGTGCTGTAAGTGCTCGCTAAAAAAGGAGGATGTTACTGAAGTCATAGGATTCATGCATAATGCATGAATCAGCATATGTAAATCAAATTATTGGAAATACTAAATTGCATGTAAATGCAACAGCTGAATGGCAACAATGTGTTCCAGGAGCCGCACTGGGTAGGGGGGGTGTTCACATGTGATGGCAGGATATCAGTGCTCTGTACAACAAGCTTGACCCAGGACGCCCTGTCAGCACCACTTTTAACCGCATCTAATTTGTCTCTTCAACCCATCCTTTTCCTCCCCCATTTGTCTTTTTAAATGCCCACCCCCTCTCCTCCTTCTTACCCCCTGGCAGGAAGGATCAGAGATGGCGGTCTCCGGTAAGGCGGTGAGCCTGTACTTTGAGGAGAAGCTGCAGGAGATCTTCCCGGGACAAAGCTTCCCCGATTTGCCTGATGGCGATGCCACAGAGGTAGAGGATGGGAATGCGGAGGAAACTGAGGACTCTGAGGACGACTTTGTTCAGCCGAGACGCAAACGGTTAAAAACGGATGAGAAGGTGGTCCACATCAAGTGAGGACGGACGACACGAGGGGGTGAGGGGGGGGCAACTCTTCCTCAAATCCCCCCTATTTTCTGATGAAAAGGACAAACGGAACAGCTTTGAACTGTTGTACTGACATTTGTGGAAAAAGAGAAAAGACTGCCTTCGTCAGAACTGTCAACAGTTTCATAAACATGTACAACCTTGCCTGTTTGAAGTTATTTTACAGCAACATCAAGGACTTCTTATTTTCATTTGTATATTATGGCATTTGTGTCATGAAACCACCGGTTCGAGTGTAAGATACAGTATTTTGTTTTTAGCACATGGAGAAATGTCAAATGTTGACTTGATGACTATTGTGGGAAACATTGTGTGCATAAGAGACTTTAGCTCCACTGAATGGAAGTACAGGTATTCCTGCAGTATTCATCGTTGGATGCATCCTCAATAAACAGCTGTTCATGAAATATATTAAAAGAAAATGTATGTTGTGGAATGCTGAGCTGGTGAGTCATTGTTTGGCATTCTGCAGACTGATTTTGGGTTGTTTCTAAACTCAGGCCAGCTTTATATTTTGAACTAATAGTGAGCATTTTGTAATCACAAATGGGCAAAAAATATTTTGTCAAAACAGTCAACAAATTTGTAGTTTGCTAACTAGGTGGAGCAACTTCACTCTTTGATGTTTGTGTAAAATGGGTTTATTTTTCAAGATTCAAGATTCAAGAGAGTTTTATTGTCATGTGCATGGTAAAACAGCAGTTATACCATGCAATGAAAATCTTATTCTGTTCTCAAGCTGCTGGGCCTCCCTTGAAGTCTTTTGGTGCCTCACAATGTTAAAGCCCCCCACGAACATTCAGGTGTCCAGTGGCTTACATTGTGGTTGTCTCCAAGCATGCATATCAAGTTATTTTTTAATTAATTTACCTTTCAGGGGCTTATTGAGATACTGTATGGCAAGCAGGCTGATGTTTTATAAGCTGTAATCACGTGTCAGTGCCCCATTACAAAGGAAATGAGAAGAAACAATATAGCACCAAAGTTGGAATTGGTCTTTTAATGTAAGTATTTCATTAACTTTATCCTATTCAAGGGTTCTAGTAAATCACAAGAGTGT